>NW_027633948.1:0-21297 GCF_053919585.1 Euprymna scolopes
AGAAGAAATTACAATTTGAACATGAAGAAAGGCAGAAGAAATTACAATTTTAACATAGAAAAATGCAGAAGAAATTACAATTTGAACATGAAGAAAGGCAGAAGAAATTACAATTTGAACATGAAGAAAGGCAGAAGAAATTACAATTTTAACATAGAAAAATGCAGAAGAAATTACAATTTGAACATGAAGAAAGGCAGAAGAAATTACAATTTGAACATGAAGAAAGGCAGAAGAAATTACAATTTTAACATAGAAAAATGCAGAAGAAATTACAATTTGAACATGAAGAAAGGCAGAAGAAATTATAATTTTAACATAGAAAAATGCAGAAGAAATTACAATTTGAACATGAAGAAAGGCAGAAGAAATTATAATTTTAACATAGAAAAATGCAGAAGAAATTCCAATTTTAACATGAAGAAAGGCAGAAGAAATTACAATTTGAACATGAAGAAAGGCAGAAGAAATTATAATTTGAGCATGAAGAAAGGCAGAAGAAATTACAATTTGAACATGAAGAAAGGCAGATGAAATTACAATTTGAACATGAAGAAAGGCAGAAGAAATTACAATTTTAACATAGAAAAATGCAGAAGAAATTACAATTTGAACATGACGAAAGGCAGAAGAAATTACAATTTGAACATGAAGAAAGGCAGAAGAAATTATAATTTTAACATAGAAAAATGCAGAAGAAATTAAAATTTTAACATGAAGAAAGGCAGAAGAAATTACAATTTGAACATGAAGAAAGGCAGAAGAAATTATAATTTGAGCATGAAGAAAGGCAGAAGAAATTACAATTTTAACATGAAGAAAGGCAGAAGAAATTACAATTTGAACATGAAGAAAGGCAGAAGAAATTACAATTTTAACATAGAAAAATGCAGAAGAAATTACAATTTGAACATGAAGAAAGGCAGAAGAAATTACAATTTGAACATGAAGAAAGGCAGAAGAAATTACAATTTTAACATAGAAAAATGCAGAAGAAATTACAATTTGAACATGAAGAAAGGCAGAAGAAATTACAATTTGAACATGAAGAAAGGCAGAAGAAATTACAATTTTAACATAGAAAAATGGAGAAGAAATTACAATTTGAACATGAAGAAAGGCAGAAGAAATTACAATTTTAACATAGAAAAATGCAGAAGAAATTACAATTTGAACATGAAGAAAGGCAGAAGAAATTACAATTTTAACATAGAAAAATGCAGAAGAAATTACAATTTTAACATGAAGAAAGGCAGAAGAAATTACAATTTGAACATGAAGAAAGGCAGAAGAAATTACAATTTTAACATAGAAAAATGCAGAAGAAATTACAATTTGAACATGAAGAAAGGCAGAAGAAATTACAATTTTAACATAGAAAAATGCAGAAGAAATTACAATTTGAACATGAAGAAAGGCAGAAGAAATTACAATTTGAACATGAAGAAAGGCAGAAGAAATTACAATTTTAACATAGAAAAATGCAGAAGAAATTACAATTTGAACATGAAGAAAGGCAGAAGAAATTACAATTTTAACATAGAAAAATGCAGAAGAAATTACAATTTGAACATGAAGAAAGGCAGAAGAAATTACAATTTGAACATGAAGAAAGGCAGAAGAAATTACAATTTTAACATAGAAAAATGCAGAAGAAATTACAATTTGAACATGAAGAAAGGCAGAAGAAATTACAATTTTAACATAGAAAAATGCAGAAGAAATTACAATTTGAACATGAAGAAAGGCAGAAGAAATTACAATTTTAACATGAAGAAAGGCAGAAGAAATTACAATTTGAAAATGAAGAAAGGCAGAAGAAATTACAATTTGAACATGAAGAAAGACAGAAGAAATTACAATTTTAACATAGAAAAATGCAGAAGAAATTACAATTTGAACATGAAGAAAGGCAGAAGAAATTACAATTTGAACATGAAGAAAGGCAGAAGAAATTACAATTTTAACATGAAGAAAGGCAGAAGAAATTACAATTTGAACATAGAAAAATGCAGAAGAAATTACAATTTGAACATGAAGAAAGGCAGAAGAAATTACAATTTTAACATAGAAAAATGCAGAAGAAATTACAATTTGAACATTAAGAAAGGCAGAAGAAATTACAATTTGAACATAGAAAAATGCAGAAGAAATTACAATTTGAACATGAAGAAAGGCAGAAGAAATTACAATTTGAACATGAAGAAAGGCAGAAGAAATTACAATTTGAACATGAAGAAAGGCAGAAGAAATTACAATTTGAACATGAAGAAAGGCAGAAGAAATTACAATTTTAACATGAAGAAAGGCAGAAGAAATTACAATTTGAACATGAAGAAAGGCAGAAGAAATTACAATTTTAACATAGAAAAATGCAGAAGAAATTACAATTTGAACATGAAGAAAGGCAGAAGAAATTACAATTTGAACATGAAGAAAGGCAGAAGAAATTACAATTTGAACATGAAGAAAGGCAGAAGAAATTACAATTTGAACATGAAGAAAGGCAGAAGAAATTACAATTTTAACATGAAGAAAGGCAGAAGAAATTACAATTTTAACATAGAAAAATGCAGAAGAAATTACAATTTGAACATGAAGAAAGGCAGAAGAAATTACAATTTTAACATGAAGAAAGGCAGAAGAAATTACAATTTGAACATGAAGAAAGGCAGAAGAAATTACAATTTGAACATGAAGAAAGGCAGAAGAAATTACAATTTTAACATGAAGAAAGGCAGAAGAAATTACAATTTGAACATAGAAAAATGCAGAAGAAATTACAATTTGAACATGAAGAAAGGCAGAAGAAATTACAATTTGAACATGAAGAAAGGCAGAAGAAATTACAATTTGAACATGAAGAAAGGCAGAAGAAATTACAATTTTAACATAGAAAAATGCAGAAGAAATTACAATTTGAACATGAAGAAAGGCAGAAGAAATTACAATTTGAACATGAAGAAAGGCAGAAGAAATTACAATTTGAACATGAAGAAAGGCAGAAGAAATTACAATTTGAACATGAAGAAAGGCAGAAGAAATTACAATTTTAACATAGAAAAATGCAGAAGAAATTACAATTTGAACATGAAGAAAGGCAGAAGAAATTACAATTTTAACATGAAGAAAGGCAGAAGAAATTACAATTTGAACATGAAGAAAGGCAGAAGAAATTACAATTTGAACATGAAGAAAGGCAGAAGAAATTACAATTTTAACATGAAGAAAGGCAGAAGAAATTACAATTTGAACATAGAAAAATGCAGAAGAAATTACAATTTGAACATGAAGAAAGGCAGAAGAAATTACAATTTGAACATGAAAATATGCAGAAGAAATTACAATTTGAACATGAAGAAAGGCAGAAGAAATTACAATTTGAACATGAAGAAAGGCAGAAGAAATTACAATTTGAACATGAAGAAAGGCAGAAGAAATTACAATTTGAACATGAAGAAAGGCAGAAGAAATTACAATTTGAACATGAAGAAAGGCAGAAGAAATTACAATTTGAAAATGAAGAAAGGCAGAAGAAATTACAATTTGAACATGAAGAAAGGCAGAAGAAATTACAATGTTAACATAGAAAAATGCAGAAGAAATTACAATTTGAACATGAAGAAAGGCAGAAGAAATTACAATTTTAACATGAAGAAAGGCAGAAGAAATTACAATTTGAACATGAAGAAAGGCAGAAGAAATTACAATTTGAACATGAAGAAAGGCAGAAGAAATTACAATTTTAACATGAAGAAAGGCAGAAGAAATTACAATTTGAACATAGAAAAATGCAGAAGAAATTACAATTTTAACATGAAGAAAGGCAGAAGAAATTACAATTTGAACATGAAGAAAGGCAGAAGAAATTACAATTTTAACATGAAGAAAGGCAGAAGAAATTACAATTTGAACATAGAAAAATGCAGAAGAAATTACAATTTGAACATGAAGAAAGGCAGAAGAAATTACAATTTGAACATGAAGAAAGGCAGAAGAAATTACAATTTGAACATGAAGAAAGGCAGAAGAAATTACAATTTGAACATGAAGAAAGGCAGAAGAAATTACAATTTTAACATAGAAAAATGCAGAAGAAATTACAATTTGAACATGAAGAAAGGCAGAAGAAATTACAATTTTAACATGAAGAAAGGCAGAAGAAATTACAATTTGAACATGAAGAAAGGCAGAAGAAATTACAATTTGAACATGAAGAAAGGCAGAAGAAATTACAATTTTAACATGAAGAAAGGCAGAAGAAATTACAATTTGAACATAGAAAAATGCAGAAGAAATTACAATTTGAACATGAAGAAAGGCAGAAGAAATTACAATTTGAACATGAAAATATGCAGAAGAAATTACAATTTGAACATGAAGAAAGGCAGAAGAAATTACAATTTGAACATGAAGAAAGGCAGAAGAAATTACAATTTGAACATGAAGAAAGGCAGAAGAAATTACAATTTGAACATGAAGAAAGGCAGAAGAAATTACAATTTGAACATGAAGAAAGGCAGAAGAAATTACAATTTGAACATGAAGAAAGGCAGAAGAAATTACAATTTGAAAATGAAGAAAGGCAGAAGAAATTACAATTTGAACATGAAGAAAGGCAGAAGAAATTACAATGTTAACATAGAAAAATGCAGAAGAAATTACAATTTGAACATGAAGAAAGGCAGAAGAAATTACAATTTGAACATGAAGAAAGGCAGAAGAAATTACAATTTGAACATGAAGAAAGGCAGAAGAAATTACAATTTTAACATAGAAAAATGCAGAAGAAATTACAATTTGAACATGAAGAAAGGCAGAAGAAATTACAATTTTAACATAGAAAAATGCAGAAGAAATTACAATTTGAACATGAAGAAAGGCAGAAGAAATTACAATTTGAACATAGAAAAATGCAGAAGAAATTACAATTTGAACATGAAGAAAGGCAGAAGAAATTACAATTTTAACATGAAGAAAGGCAGAAGAAATTACAATTTGAACATGAAGAAAGGCAGAAGAAATTACAATTTTAACATGAAGAAAGCAGAAGAAATTACAATTTTAACATAGAAAAATGCAGAAGAAATTACAATTTGAACATGAAGAAAGGCAGAAGAAATTACAATTTTAACATGAAGAAAGGCAGAAGAAATTACAATTTGAACATGAAGAAAGGCAGAAGAAATTACAATTTGAACATGAAGAAAGCAGAAGAAATTACAATTTTAACATAGAAAAATGCAGAAGAAATTACAATTTGAACATGAAGAAAGGCAGAAGAAATTACAATTTTAACATAGAAAAATGCAGAAGAAATTACAATTTGAACATGAAGAAAGGCAGAAGAAATTACAATTTTAACATGAAGAAAGGCAGAAGAAATTACAATTTGAACATGAAGAAAGGCAGAAGAAATTACAATTTTAACATAGAAAAATGCAGAAGAAATTACAATTTTAACATGAAGAAAGGCAGAAGAAATTACAATTTGAACATGAAGAAAGGCAGAAGAAATTACAATTTTAACATAGAAAAATGCAGAAGAAATTACAATTTGAACATGAAGAAAGGCAGAAGAAATTACAATTTGAACATGAAGAAAGGCAGAAGAAATTATAATTTGAGCATGAAGAAAGGCAGAAGAAATTACAATTTTAACATAGAAAAATGCAGAAGAAATTACAATTTTAACATGAAGAAAGGCAGAAGAAATTACAATTTGAACATGAAGAAAGGCAGAAGAAATTACAATTTTAACATAGAAAAATGCAGAAGAAATTACAATTTGAACATGAAGAAAGGCAGAAGAAATTACAATTTGAACATGAAGAAAGGCAGAAGAAATTACAATTTTAACATAGAAAAATGCAGAAGAAATTACAATTTGAACATGAAGAAAGGCAGAAGAAATTACAATTTTAACATAGAAAAATGCAGAAGAAATTACAATTTGAACATGAAGAAAGGCAGAAGAAATTACAATTTGAACATGAAGAAAGGCAGAAGAAATTACAATTTGAAAATGAAGAAAGGCAGAAGAAATTACAATTTGAACATGAAGAAAGACAGAAGAAATTACAATTTTAACATAGAAAAATGCAGAAGAAATTACAATTTGAACATGAAGAAAGGCAGAAGAAATTACAATTTGAACATGAAGAAAGGCAGAAGAAATTACAATTTGAACATGAAGAAAGGCAGAAGAAATTACAATTTTAACATAGAAAAATGCAGAAGAAATTACAATTTGAACATGAAGAAAGGCAGAAGAAATTACAATTTTAACATAGAAAAATGCAGAAGAAATTACAATTTGAACATGAAGAAAGGCAGAAGAAATTACAATTTTAACATAGAAAAATGCAGAAGAAATTACAATTTTAACATGAAGAAAGGCAGAAGAAATTACAATTTGAACATGAAGAAAGGCAGAAGAAATTACAATTTTAACATAGAAAAATGCAGAAGAAATTACAATTTGAACATGAAGAAAGGCAGAAGAAATTACAATTTGAACATGAAGAAAGGCAGAAGAAATTATAATTTGAGCATGAAGAAAGGCAGAAGAAATTACAATTTTAACGTAGAAAAATGCAGAAGAAATTACAATTTTAACATGAAGAAAGGCAGAAGAAATTACAATTTGAACATGAAGAAAGGCAGAAGAAATTACAATTTTAACATAGAAAAATGCAGAAGAAATTACAATTTGAACATGAAGAAAGGCAGAAGAAATTACAATTTGAACATGAAGAAAGGCAGAAGAAATTACAATTTTAACATAGAAAAATGCAGAAGAAATTACAATTTGAACATGAAGAAAGGCAGAAGAAATTACAATTTGAACATGAAGAAAGGCAGAAGAAATTATAATTTGAGCATGAAGAAAGGCAGAAGAAATTACAATTTTAACATAGAAAAATGCAGAAGAAATTACAATTTTAACATGAAGAAAGGCAGAAGAAATTACAATTTGAACATGAAGAAAGGCAGAAGAAATTACAATTTTAACATAGAAAAATGCAGAAGAAATTACAATTTGAACATGAAGAAAGGCAGAAGAAATTACAATTTGAACATGAAGAAAGGCAGAAGAAATTACAATTTTAACATAGAAAAATGCAGAAGAAATTACAATTTGAACATGAAGAAAGGCAGAAGAAATTACAATTTTAACATAGAAAAATGCAGAAGAAATTACAATTTGAACATGAAGAAAGGCAGAAGAAATTACAATTTGAACATGAAGAAAGGCAGAAGAAATTACAATTTGAAAATGAAGAAAGGCAGAAGAAATTACAATTTGAACATGAAGAAAGACAGAAGAAATTACAATTTTAACATAGAAAAATGCAGAAGAAATTACAATTTGAACATGAAGAAAGGCAGAAGAAATTACAATTTGAACATGAAGAAAGGCAGAAGAAATTACAATTTGAACATGAAGAAAGGCAGAAGAAATTACAATTTTAACATAGAAAAATGCAGAAGAAATTACAATTTGAACATGAAGAAAGGCAGAAGAAATTACAATTTTAACATAGAAAAATGCAGAAGAAATTACAATTTGAACATGAAGAAAGGCAGAAGAAATTACAATTTTAACATAGAAAAATGCAGAAGAAATTACAATTTGAACATGAAGAAAGGCAGAAGAAATTACAATTTGAACATGAAGAAAGGCAGAAGAAATTACAATTTTAACATAGAAAAATGCAGAAGAAATTACAATTTGAACATGAAGAAAGGCAGAAGAAATTACAATTTGAACATGAAGAAAGGCAGAAGAAATTATAATTTGAGCATGAAGAAAGGCAGAAGAAATTACAATTTTAACATAGAAAAATGCAGAAGAAATTACAATTTTAACATGAAGAAAGGCAGAAGAAATTACAATTTTAACATGAAGAAAGGCAGAAGAAATTACAATTTTAACATAGAAAAATGCAGAAGAAATTACAATTTGAACATGAAGAAAGGCAGAAGAAATTACAATTTGAACATGAAGAAAGGCAGAAGAAATTACAATTTTAACATAGAAAAATGCAGAAGAAATTACAATTTGAACATGAAGAAAGGCAGAAGAAATTACAATTTTAACATAGAAAAATGCAGAAGAAATTACAATTTGAACATGAAGAAAGGCAGAAGAAATTACAATTTGAACATGAAGAAAGGCAGAAGAAATTACAATTTGAAAATGAAGAAAGGCAGAAGAAATTACAATTTGAACATGAAGAAAGACAGAAGAAATTACAATTTTAACATAGAAAAATGCAGAAGAAATTACAATTTGAACATGAAGAAAGGCAGAAGAAATTACAATTTGAACATGAAGAAAGGCAGAAGAAATTACAATTTTAACATGAAGAAAGGCAGAAGAAATTACAATTTGAACATAGAAAAATGCAGAAGAAATTACAATTTGAACATGAAGAAAGGCAGAAGAAATTACAATTTTAACATAGAAAAATGCAGAAGAAATTACAATTTGAACATTAAGAAAGGCAGAAGAAATTACAATTTGAACATAGAAAAATGCAGAAGAAATTACAATTTTAACATGAAGAAAGGCAGAAGAAATTACAATTTGAACATAGAAAAATGCAGAAGAAATTACAATTTGAACATGAAGAAAGGCAGAAGAAATTACAATTTTAACATAGAAAAATGCAGAAGAAATTACAATTTGAACATGAAGAAAGGCAGAAGAAATTACAATTTGAACATAGAAAAATGCAGAAGAAATTACAATTTGAACATGAAGAAAGGCAGAAGAAATTACAATTTTAACATAGAAAAATGCAGAAGAAATTACAATTTGAACATGAAGAAAGGCAGAAGAAATTACAATTTGAACATAGAAAAATGCAGAAGAAATTACAATTTGAACATGAAGAAAGGCAGAAGAAATTACAATTTTAACATAGAAAAATGCAGAAGAAATTACATTTTAACATGAAGAAAGGCAGAAGAAATTACAATTTTAACATGAAGAAAGGCAGAAGAAATTACAATTTGAACATAGAAAAATGCAAAAGAAATTACATTTTAACATGAAGAAAGGCAGAAGAAATTACAATTTTAACATGAAGAAAGGCAGAAGAAATTACAATTTGAACATAGAAAAATGCAGAAGAAATTACAATTTGAACATGAAGAAAGGCAGAAGAAATTACAATTTTAACATAGAAAAATGCAGAAGAAATTACAATTTGAACATGAAGAAAGGCAGAAGAAATTACAATTTTAACATAGAAAAATGCAGAAGAAATTACAATTTGAACATGAAGAAAGGCAGAAGAAATTACAATTTGAACATAGAAAAATGCAGAAGAAATTACAATTTGAACATGAAGAAAGGCAGAAGAAATTACAATTTTAACATAGAAAAATGCAGAAGAAATTACAATTTGAACATGAAGAAAGGCAGAAGAAATTACAATTTTAACATGAAGAAAGGCAGAAGAAATTACAATTTTAACATGAAGAAAGGCAGAAGAAATTACAATTTTAACATGAAGAAAGGCAGAAGAAATTACAATTTGAACATGAAGAAAGGCAGAAGAAATTACAATTTGAACATAGAAAAATGCAGAAGAAATTACAATTTTAACATGAAGAAAGGCAGAAGAAATTACAATTTGAACATAGAAAAATGCAGAAGAAATTACAATTTGAACATGAAGAAAGGCAGAAGAAATTACAATTTTAACATGAAGAAAGGCAGAAGAAATTACAATTTGAACATGAAGAAAGGCAGAAGAAATTACAATTTGAACATGAAGAAAGGCAGAAGAAATTACAATTTTAACATGAAGAAAGGCAGAAGAAATTACAATTTGAACATGAAGAAAGGCAGAAGAAATTACAATTTTAACATAGAAAAATGCAGAAGAAATTACAATTTGAACATGAAGAAAGGCAGAAGAAATTACAATTTTAACATGAAGAAAGGCAGAAGAAATTACAATTTGAACATGAAGAAAGGCAGAAGAAATTACAATTTTAACATAGAAAAATGCAGAAGAAATTACAATTTGAACATGAAGAAAGGCAGAAGAAATTACAATTTGAACATAGAAAAATGCAGAAGAAATTACAATTTGAACATGAAGAAAGGCAGAAGAAATTACAATTTGAACATAGAAAAATGCAGAAGAAATTACAATTTGAACATGAAGAAAGGCAGAAGAAATTACAATTTTAACATGAAGAAAGGCAGAAGAAATTACAATTTTAACATGAAGAAAGGCAGAAGAAATTACAATTTTAACATGAAGAAAGGCAGAAGAAATTACAATTTGAACATGAAGAAAGGCAGAAGAAATTACAATTTTAACATGAAGAAAGGCAGAAGAAATTACAATTTGAACATGAAGAAAGGCAGAAGAAATTACAATTTGAACATGAAGAAAGGCAGAAGAAATTACAATTTGAACATAGAAAAATGCAGAAGAAATTACAATTTGAACATGAAGAAAGGCAGAAGAAATTACAATTTTAACATAGAAAAATGCAGAAGAAATTACAATTTTAACATGAAGAAAGGCAGAAGAAATTACAATTTTAACATAGAAAAATGCAGAAGAAATTACAATTTGAACATAGAAAAATGCAGAAGAAATTACAATTTGAACATGAAGAAAGGCAGAAGAAATTACAATTTGAACATAGAAAAATGCAGAAGAAATTACAATTTGAACATGAAGAAAGGCAGAAGAAATTACAATTTTAACATAGAAAAATGCAGAAGAAATTACAATTTGAACATGAAGAAAGGCAGAAGAAATTACAATTTTAACATGAAGAAAGGCAGAAGAAATTACAATTTGAACATGAAGAAAGGCAGAAGAAATTACAATTTGAACATAGAAAAATGCAGAAGAAATTACAATTTGAACATGAAGAAAGGCAGAAGAAATTACAATTAGAACATGAAGAAAGGCAGAAGACATTACAATTTGAACATGAAGAAAGGCAGAAGAAATTACAATTTGAACATGAAGAAAGGCAGAAGAAATTACAATTTGAACATGAAGAAAGGCAAAAGAAATTACATTTTAACATGAAGAAAGGCAGAAGAAATTACAATTTGAACATGAAGAAAGGCAGAAGAAATTACAATTTTAACATGAAGAAAGGCAGAAGAAATTACAATTTGAACATGAAGAAAGGCAGAAGAAATTACAATTTGAACATGAAGAAAGGCAGAAGAAATTACAATTTGAACATGAAGAAAGGCAGAAGAAATTACAATTTGAACATAGAAAAATGCAGAAGAAATTACAATTTGAACATGAAGAAAGGCAGAAGAAATTACAATTTGAACATGAAGAAAGGCAGAAGAAATTACAATTTGAACATGAAGAAAGGCAGAAGAAATTACAATTTGAACATAGAAAAATGCAGAAGAAATTACAATTTGAACATGAAGAAAGGCAGAAGAAATTACAATTTGAACATGAAGAAAGGCAGAAGAAATTACAATTTGAACATGAAGAAAGGCAGAAGAAATTACAATTTGAACATGAAGAAAGGCAGAAGAAATTACAATTTGAACATAGAAAAATGCAGAAGAAATTACAATTTGAACATGAAGAAAGGCAGAAGAAATTACAATTTGAACATGAAGAAAGGCAGAAGAAATTACAATTTGAACATGAAGAAAGGCAGAAGAAATTACAATTTGAACATAGAAAAATGCAGAAGAAATTACAATTTGAACATGAAGAAAGGCAGAAGAAATTACAATTTGAACATGAAGAAAGGCAGAAGAAATTACAATTTGAACATAGAAAAATGCAGAAGAAATTACAATTTGAACATGAAGAAAGGCAGAAGAAATTACAATTTGAACATGAAGAAAGGCAGAAGAAATTACAATTTGAACATGAAGAAAGGCAGAAGAAATTACAATTTGAACATGAAGAAAGGCAGAAGAAATTACAATTTGAACATAGAAAAATGCAGAAGAAATTACAATTTGAACATGAAGAAAGGCAGAAGAAATTACAATTTGAACATGAAGAAAGGCAGAAGAAATTACAATTTGAACATAGAAAAATGCAGAAGAAATTACAATTTGAACATGAAGAAAGGCAGAAGAAATTACAATTTGAACATGAAGAAAGGCAGAAGAAATTACAATTTGAACATGAAGAAAGGCAGAAGAAATTACAATTTGAACATAGAAAAATGCAGAAGAAATTACAATTTGAACATGAAGAAAGGCAGAAGAAATTACAATTAGAACATGAAGAAAGGCAGAAGAAATTACAATTTGAACATGAAGAAAGGCAGAAGAAATTACAATTTGAACATGAAGAAAGGCAGAAGAAATTACAATTTGAACATGAAGAAAGGCAGAAGAAATTACAATTTGAACATGAAGAAAGGCAGAAGAAATTACAATTTGAACATAGAAAAATGCAGAAGAAATTACAATTTTAACATGAAGAAAGGCAGAAGAAATTACAATTTGAACATGAAGAAAGGCAGAAGAAATTACAATTTGAACATGAAGAAAGGCAGAAGAAATTACATTTTTAACATAGAAAAATGCAGAAGAAATTACAATTTTAACATGAAGAAAGGCAGAAGAAATTACAATTTGAACATGAAGAAAGGCAGAAGAAATTACAATTTGAACATGAAGAAAGGCAGAAGAAATTACAATTTGAACATGAAGAAAGGCAGAAGAAATTACAATTTGAACATGAAGAAAGGCAGAAGAAATTACAATTTGAACATGAAGAAAGGCAGAAGAAATTACAATTTTAACATAGAAAAATGCAGAAGAAATTACAATTTTAACATGAAGAAAGGCAAAAGAAATTACAATTTGAACATGAAGAAAGGCAGAAGAAATTACAATTTTAACATGAAGAAAGGCAGAAGAAATTACAATTTTAACATAGAATAATGCAGAAGAAATTACAATTTGAACATGAAGAAAGGCAGAAGAAATTACAATTTGAACATGAAGAAAGGCAGAAGAAATTACAATTTGAACATGAAGAAAGGCAGAAGAAATTACAATTTGAACATAGAAAAATGCAGAAGAAATTACAATTTGAACATGAAGAAAGGCAGAAGAAATTACAATTAGAACATGAAGAAAGGCAGAAGAAATTACAATTTGAACATGAAGGAAGGCAGAAGAAATTACAATTTGAACATGAAGAAAGGCAGAAGAAATTACATTTTAACATGAAGAAAGGCAGAAGAAATTACAATTAGAACATGAAGAAAGGCAGAAGAAATTACAATTTGAACATGAAGAAAGGCAAAAGAAATTACATTTTAACATGAAGAAAGGCAGAAGAAATTACAATTTGAACATGAAGAAAGGCAGAAGAAATTACAATTTGAACATGAAGAAAGGCAGAAGAAATTACAATTAGAACATGAAGAAAGGCAGAAGAAATTACAATTTGAACATGAAGAAAGGCAAAAGAAATTACATTTTAACATGAAGAAAGGCAGAAGAAATTACAATTTTAACATGAAGAAAGGCAGAAGAAATTACAATTTGAACATGAAGAAAGGCAGAAGAAATTACAATTAGAACATGAAGAAAGGCAGAAGAAATTACAATTTGAACATGAAGAAAGGCAAAAGAAATTACAATTTGAACATGAAGAAAGGCAGAAGAAATTACAATTTGAACATAGAAAAATGCAGAAGAAATTACAATTTGAACATGAAGAAAGGCAGAAGAAATTACAATTAGAACATGAAGAAAGGCAGAAGAAATTACAATTTGAACATGAAGAAAGGCAGAAGAAATTACAATTTGAACATGAAGAAAGGCAGAAGAAATTACAATTTGAACATGAAGAAAGGCAGAAGAAATTACAATTTGAACATGAAGAAAGGCAGAAGAAATTACAATTTGAACATAGAAAAATGCAGAAGAAATTACAATTTGAACATGAAGAAAGGCAGAAGAAATTACAATTAGAACATGAAGAAAGGCAGAAGAAATTACAATTTGAACATGAAGAAAGGCAGAAGAAATTACAATTTGAACATGAAGAAAGGCAGAAGAAATTACAATTTTAACATAGAAAAATGCAGAAGAAATTACAATTTGAACATGAAGAAAGGCAGAAGAAATTACAATTTGAACATGAAGAAAGGCAGAAGAAATTACAATTTTAACATGAAGAAAGGCAGAAGAAATTACAATTTTAACATAGAAAAATGCAGAAGAAATTACAATTTGAACATGAAGAAAGGCAGAAGAAATTACAATTTGAACATGAAGAAAGGCAGAAGAAATTACAATTTGAACATGAAGAAAGGCAGAAGAAATTATAATTTTAACATAGAAAAATGCAGAAGAAATTAAAATTTTAACATGAAGAAAGGCAGAAGAAATTACAATTTGAACATGAAGAAAGGCAGAAGAAATTATAATTTGAGCATGAAGAAAGGCAGAAGAAATTACAATTTGAACATGAAGAAAGGCAGAAGAAATTACAATTTGAACATGAAGAAAGGCAGAAGAAATTACCATTTTAACATGAAGAAAGGCAGAAGAAATTATAATTTTAACATAGAAAAATGCAGAAGAAATTACAATTTTAACATGAAGAAAGGCAGAAGAAATTACAATTTGAACATGAAGAAAGGCAGAAGAAATTATAATTTTAACATAGAAAAATGCAGAAGAAATTAAAATTTTAACATGAAGAAAGGCAGAAGAAATTACAATTTGAACATGAAGAAAGGCAGAAGAAATTACAATTTTAACATAGAAAAATGCAGAAGAAATTACAAGTTGAACATGAAGAAAGGCAGAAGAAATTACAATTTTAACATAGAAAAATGCAGAAGAAATTACAATTTGAACATGAAGAAAGGCAGAAGAAATTACAATTTGAACATGAAGAAAGGCAGAAGAAATTACAATTTTAACATAGAAAAATGCAGAAGAAATTACAATTTGAACATGAAGAAAGGCAGAAGAAATTACAATTTGAACATGAAGAAAGGCAGAAGAAATTATAATTTGAGCATGAAGAAAGGCAGAAGAAATTACAATTTGAACATGAAGAAAGGAAGAAGAAATTACAATTTGAACATGAAGAAAGGCAGAAGAAATTACAATTTTAACATAGAAAAATGCAGAAGAAATTACAATTTGAACATGAAGAAAGGCAGAAGAAATTATAATTTAAACATAGAAAAATGCAGAAGAAATTCCAATTTTAACATGAAGAAAGGCAGAAGAAATTACAATTTGAACATGAAGAAAGGCAGAAGAAATTATAATTTGAGCATGAAGAAAGGCAGAAGAAATTACAATTTGAACATGAAGAAAGGCAGAAGAAATTACAATTTGAACATAGAAAAATGCAGAAGAAATTACAATTTGAACATGACGAAAGGCAGAAGAAATTACAATTTGAACATGAAGAAAGGCAGAAGAAATTATAATTTTAACATAGAAAAATGCAGAAGAAATTAAAATTTTAACATGAAGAAAGGCAGAAGAAATTACAATTTGAACATGAAGAAAGGCAGAAGAAATTATAATTTGAGCATGAAGAAAGGCAGAAGAAATTACAATTTGAACATGAAGAAAGGCAGAAGAAATTACAATTTTAACATAGAAAAATGCAGAAGAAATTACAATTTGAACATGACGAAAGGCAGAAGAAATTACAATTTGAACATGAAGAAAGGCAGAAGAAATTATAATTTTAACATAGAAAAATGCAGAAGAAATTAAAATTTTAACATGAAGAAAGGCAGAAGAAATTACAATTTGAACATGAAGAAAGGCAGAAGAAATTATAATTTGAGCATGAAGAAAGGCAGAAGAAATTACAATTTGAACATGAAGAAAGGCAGAAGAAATTACAATTTTAACATAGAAAAATGCAGAAGAAATTACAATTTGAACATGACGAAAGGCAGAAGAAATTACAATTTGAACATGAAGAAAGGCAGAAGAAATTATAATTTTAACATAGAAAAATGCAGAAGAAATTAAAATTTTAACATGAAGAAAGGCAGAAGAAATTACAATTTGAACATGAAGAAAGGCAGAAGAAATTATAATTTGAGCATGAAGAAAGGCAGAAGAAATTACAATTTGAACATGAAGAAAGGCAGAAGAAATTACAATTTGAACATGAAGAAAGGCAGAAGAAATTACAATTTTAACATAGAAAAATGCAGAAGAAATTACAATTTGAACATGAAGAAAGGCAGAAGAAATTACAATTTGAACATGAAGAAAGGCAGAAGAAATTACAATTTTAACATAGAAAAATGCAGAAGAAATTACAATTTGAACATGAAGAAAGGCAGAAGAAATTACAATTTGAACATGAAGAAAGGCAGAAGAAATTACAATTTTAACATAGAAAAATGCAGAAGAAATTACAATTTGAACATGAAGAAAGGCAGAAGAAATTACAATTTTAACATAGAAAAATGCAGAAGAAATTACAATTTGAACATGAAGAAAGGCAGAAGAAATTACAATTTTAACATAGAAAAATGCAGAAGAAATTACAATTTTAACATGAAGAAAGGCAGAAGAAATTACAATTTGAACATGAAGAAAGGCAGAAGAAATTACAATTTTAACATAGAAAAATGCAGAAGAAATTACAATTTGAACATGAAGAAAGGCAGAAGAAATTACAATTTGAACATGAAGAAAGGCAGAAGAAATTATAATTTGAGCATGAAGAAAGGCAGAAGAAATTACAATTTTAACATAGAAAAATGCAGAAGAAATTACAATTTTAACATGAAGAAAGGCAGAAGAAATTACAATTTGCACATGAAGAAAGGCAGAAGAAATTACAATTTTAACATAGAAAAATGCAGAAGAAATTACAATTTGAACATGAAGAAAGGCAGAAGAAATTACAATTTGAACATGAAGAAAGGCAGAAGAAATTACAATTTTAACATAGAAAAATGCAGAAGAAATTACAATTTGAACATGAAGAAAGGCAGAAGAAATTACAATTTTAACATAGAAAAATGCAGAAGAAATTACAATTTGAACATGAAGAAAGGCAGAAGAAATTACAATTTTAACATGAAGAAAGGCAGAAGAAATTACAATTTGAAAATGAAGAAAGGCAGAAGAAATTACAATTTGAACATGAAGAAAGACAGAAGAAATTACAATTTTAACATAGAAAAATGCAGAAGAAATTACAATTTGAACATGAAGAAAGGCAGAAGAAATTACAATTTGAACATGAAGAAAGGCAGAAGAAATTACAATTTTAACATGAAGAAAGGCAGAAGAAATTACAATTTGAACATAGAAAAATGCAGAAGAAATTTAAATTTGAACATGAAGAAAGGCAGAAGAAATTACAATTTTAACATAGAAAAATGCAGAAGAAATTACAATTTGAACATTAAGAAAGGCAGAAGAAATTACAATTTGAACATAGAAAAATGCAGAAGAAATTACAATTTGAACATGAAGAAAGGCAGAAGAAATTACAATTTTAACATAGAAAAATGCAGAAGAAATTACAATTTGAACATGAAGAAAGGCAGAAGAAATTACAATTTGAACATGAAGAAAGGCAGAAGAAATTACAATTTTAACATGAAGAAAGGCAGAAGAAATTACAATTTGAACATGAAAATATGCAGAAGAAATTACAATTTGAACATGAAGAAAGGCAGAAGAAATTACAATTTGAACATGAAGAAAGGCAGAAGAAATTACAATTTGAACATGAAGAAAGGCAGAAGAAATTACAATTTGAACATGAAGAAAGGCAGAAGAAATTACAATTTGAACATGAAGAAAGGCAGAAGAAATTACAATTTGAACATGAAGAAAGGCAGAAGAAATTACAATTTGAAAATGAAGAAAGGCAGAAGAAATTACAATTTGAACATGAAGAAAGGCAGAAGAAATTACAATGTTAACATAGAAAAATGCAGAAGAAATTACAATTTGAACATGAAGAAAGGCAGAAGAAATTACAATTTGAACATGAAGAAAGGCAGAAGAAATTACAATTTTAACATAGAAAAATGCAGAAGAAATTACAATTTGAACATGAAGAAAGGCAGAAGAAATTACAATTTGAACATGAAGAAAGGCAGAAGAAATTACAATTTTAACATGAAGAAAGGCAGAAGAAATTACAATTTGAACATGAAAATATGCAGAAGAAATTACAATTTGAACATGAAGAAAGGCAGAAGAAATTACAATTTGAACATGAAGAAAGGCAGAAGAAATTACAATTTGAACATGAAGAAAGGCAGAAGAAATTACAATTTGAACATGAAGAAAGGCAGAAGAAATTACAATTTGAACATGAAGAAAGGCAGAAGAAATTACAATTTGAACATGAAGAAAGGCAGAAGAAATTACAATTTTAACATAGAAAAATGCAGAAGAAATTACAATTTGAACATGAAGAAAGGCAGAAGAAATTACAATTTTAACATAGAAAAATGCAGAAGAAATTACAATTTGAACATGAAGAAAGGCAGAAGAAATTACAATTTGAACATAGAAAAATGCAGAAGAAATTACAATTTGAACATGAAGAAAGGCAGAAGAAATTACAATTTTAACATGAAGAAAGCAGAAGAAATTACAATTTTAACATAGAAAAATGCAGAAGAAATTACAATTTGAACATGAAGAAAGGCAGAAGAAATTACAATTTTAACATGAAGAAAGGCAGAAGAAATTACAATTTGAACATGAAGAAAGGCAGAAGAAATTACAATTTGAACATGAAGAAAGCAGAAGAAATTACAATTTTAACATAGAAAAATGCAGAAGAAATTACAATTTGAACATGAAGAAAGGCAGAAGAAATTACAATTTTAACATGAAGAAAGGCAGAAGAAATTACAATTTGAACATGAAGAAAGGCAGAAGAAATTACAATTTGAACATGAAGAAAGCAGAAGAAATTACAATTTTAACATAGAAAAATGCAGAAGAAATTACAATTTGAACATGAAGAAAGGCAGAAGAAATTACAATTTTAACATAGAAAAATGCAGAAGAAATTACAATTTGAACATGAAGAAAGGCAGAAGAAATTACAATTTTAACATGAAGAAAGCAGAAGAAATTACAATTTTAACATAGAAAAATGCAGAAGAAATTACAATTTGAACATGAAGAAAGGCAGAAGAAATTACAATTTTAACATGAAGAAAG
This sequence comes from Euprymna scolopes, assembly GCF_053919585.1. Lineage (NCBI taxonomy): Eukaryota > Metazoa > Mollusca > Cephalopoda > Sepiida > Sepiolidae > Euprymna > Euprymna scolopes. The sequence goes on from NW_027633948.1 coordinate 19,193, forward strand.
GCAGAAGAAATTACAATTTGAACATGAAGAAAGGCAGAAGAAATTACAATTTGAACATGAAGAAAGCAGAAGAAATTACAATTTTAACATAGAAAAATGCAGAAGAAATTACAATTTTAACATGAAGAAAGCAGAAGAAATTACAATTTTAACATAGAAAAATGCAGAAGAAATTACAATTTGAACATGAAGAAAGGCAGAAGAAATTACAATTTTAACATGAAGAAAGCAGAAGAAATTACAATTTTAACATAGAAAAATGCAGAAGAAATTACAATTTGAACATGAAGAAAGGCAGAAGAAATTACAATTTTAACATGAAGAAAGGCAGAAGAAATTACAATTTGAACATGAAGAAAGGCAGAAGAAATTACAATTTGAACATGAAGAAAGCAGAAGAAATTACAATTTTAACATAGAAAAATGCAGAAGAAATTACAATTTGAACATGAAGAAAGGCAGAAGAAATTACAATTTTAACATGAAGAAAGGCAGAAGAAATTACAATTTGAACATGAAGAAAGGCAGAAGAAATTACAATTTGAACATGAAGAAAGCAGAAGAAATTACAATTTTAACATAGAAAAATGCAGAAGAAATTACAATTTGAACATGAAGAAAGGCAGAAGAAATTACAATTTTAACATAGAAAAATGCAGAAGAAATTACAATTTGAACATGAAGAAAGGCAGAAGAAATTACAATTTTAACATGAAGAAAGGCAGAAGAAATTACAATTTTAACATGAAGAAAGGCAGAAGAAATTACAATTTTAACATAGAAAAATGCAGAAGAAATTACAATGTGAACATGAAGAAAGGCAGAAGAAATTACAATTTGAACATGAAGAAAGGCAGAAGAAATTACAATTTTAACATGAAGAAAGGCAGAAGAAATTACAATTTTAACATGAAGAAAGGCAGAAGAAATTACAATTTTAACATGAAGAAAGGCAGAAGAAATTACAATTTTAACATGAAGAAATGCAGAAGAAATTACAATTTTAACATGAAGAAAGGCAGAAGAAATTACAATTTGAACTTGAAGAAAGGCAGAAGAAATTACAATTTGAACATGAAGAAAGGCAGAAGAAATTACAATTTTAACATAGAAAAATGCAGAAGAAATTACAATTTGAACATGAAGAAAGGCAGAAGAAATTACAATTTGAACATGAAGAAAGGCAGAAGAAATTACAATTTTAACATAGAAAAATGCAGAAGAAATTACAATTTGAACATGAAGAAAGGCAGAAGAAATTACAATTTTAACATGAAGAAAAGGCAGAAGAAATTACAATTTGAACATGAAGAAAGGCAGAAGAAATTACAATTTTAACATAGAAGAAATGCAGAAGAAATTACAATTTTAACATGAAGAAAGGCAGAAGAAATTACAATTTTAACATAGAAGAAAGGCAGAAGAAATTACAATTTGAACATGAAGAAAGGCAGAAGAAATTACAATTTTAACATGAAGAAAGGCAGAAGAAATTACAATTTGAACATAGAAGAAATGCAGAAGAAATTACAATGTGAACATGAAGAAAGGCAGAAGAAATTACAATTTGAACATGAAGAAAGCAGAAGAAATTACAATGTGAACATGAAGAAAGGCAGAAGAAATTACAATTTGAACATGAAGAAAGGCAGAAGAAATTACAATTTTAACATGAAGAAAGGCAGAAGAAATTACAATTTTAACATGAAGAAAGGCAGAAGAATTTACAATTTTAACATGAAGAAAGGCAGAAGAAATTACAATTTTAACATGAAGAAAGGCAGAAGAAATTACAATTTTAACATGAAGAAAGGCAGAAGAAATTACAATTTGAACTTGAAGAAAGGCAGAAGAAATTACAATTTGAACATGAAGAAAGGCAGAAGAAATTACAATTTTAACATAGAAAAATGCAGAAGAAATTACAATTTGAACATGAAGAAAGGCAGAAGAAATTACAATTTGAACATGAAGAAAGGCAGAAGAAATTACAATTTTAACATAGAAAAATGCAGAAGAAATTACAATTTGAACATGAAGAAAGGCAGAAGAAATTACAATTTTAACATAGAAAAATGCAGAAGAAATTACAATTTGAACATGAA
>NW_027633949.1:0-20000 GCF_053919585.1 Euprymna scolopes
AATCTGAAAAAAATTACAAGACTTGAAATAGTAACTAGGGGATGAATGTATGCAGTAATTTATATGTAATCTGAAAAAAATTACTAGACTTGAAATAGTAAGTAGGGGATGAATGTATGCATAAATTTATATGTAATCTGAAGAAAATTACTAGACTTGAAATAGTAACTAGGGGATGAATGTATGCATAAATTTATATGTAATCTGAAGAAAATTACAAGACTTGAAATAGTAACTAGGGGATGAATGTATGCATAAATTTATATGTAATCTGAAAAAAATTACTAGACTTGAAATAGTAACTAGGGGATGAATGTATGCATAAATTTATATGTAATCTGAAACAAATTACAAGACTTGAAATAGTAACTAGGGGATGAATGTATGCATAAATTTATATGTAATCTGAAGAAAATTACAAGACTTGAAATAGTAACTAGGGGATGAATGTATGCATAAATTTATATGTAATCTGAAAAAAATTACAAGACTTGAAATAGTAACTAGGGGATGAATGTATGCATAAATTTATATGTAATCTGAAAAAAATTACAAGACTTGAAATAGTAACTAGGGGATGAATGTATGCATAAATTTATATGTAATCTGAAAAAAATTACAAGACTTGAAATAGTAACTAGGTGGTGAATGTATGCATAAATTTATATGTAATCTGAAGAAAATTACTAGACTTGAAATAGTAACTAGGGGATGAATGTATGCATAAATTTATATGTAATCTGAAGAAAATTACAAGACTTGAAATAGTAACTAGGGGATGAATGTATGCATAAATTTATATGTAATCTGAAGAAAATTACAAAACTTGAAATAGTAACTAGGGGATGAATGTATGCACAAATTTATATGTAATCTGAAAAAAAATTACAAGACTTGAAATAGTAACTAGGGGATGAATGTATGCATACATTTATATGTAATCTGAAGAAAATTACTAGACTTGAAATAGTAACTCGGGGATGAATGTATGCATAAATTTATATGTAATCTGAAGAAAATTACAAGACTTGAAATAGTAACTAGGGGATGAATGTATGCATAAATTTATATGTAATCTGAAAAAAATTACAAGACTTGAAATAGTAACTAGGGGATGAATGTATGCATAAATTTATATGTAATCTGAAGAAAATTACTAGACTTGAAATAGTAACTAGGGGATGAATGTATGCATAAATTTATATTTAATCTGAAGAAAATTACTAGACTTGCAATAGTAACTAGGGGATGAATGTATGCATAAATTTATATGTAATCTGAAGAAAATTACAAGACTTGAAATAGTAACTAGGGGATGAATGTATGCATAAATTTATATGTAATCTGAAGAAAATTACTAGACTTGAAATAGTAACTAGGGGATGAATGTATGCACAAATTTATATGTAATCTGAAAAAAATTACAAGACTTGAAATAGTAACTAGGGGATGAATGTATGCATAAATTTATATGTAATCTGAAGAAAATTACTAGACTTGAAATAGTAACTAGGGGATGAATGTATGCATAAATTTATATGTAATCTGAAGAAAATTACAAGACTTGAAATAGTAACTAGGGGATGAATGTATGCATAAATTTATATGTAATCTGAAAAAAATTACAAGACTTGAAATAGTAACTAGGGGATGAATGTATGCATAAATTTATATGTAATCTGAAAAAAATTACTAGACTTGAAATAGTAACTAGGGGATGAATGTATGCATAAATTTATATTTAATCTGAAGAAAATTACTAGACTTGAAATAGTAACTAGGGGATGAATGTATGCATAAATTTATATGTAATCTGAAGAAAATTACTAGACTTGAAATAGTAACTAGGGGATGAATGTATGCATAAATTTATATGTCATCTGAAAAAAATTACTAGACTTGAAATAGTAACTAGGTGATAAATGTATGCATAAATTTATATGTAATCTGAAAAAAATTACAAGACTTTAAATAGTAACTAGGGGATGAATGTATGCATAAATTTATATGTAATCTGAAGAAAATTACAAGACTTGAAATAGTAACTAGGGGATGAATGTATGCATAAATTTATATGTAATCTGAAAAAAATTACAAGACTTGAAATAGTAACTAGGGGATGAATGTATGCATAAATTTATATGTAATCTGAAGAAAATTACAAGACTTGAAATAGTAACAAGGGGATGAATGTATGCATAAATTTATATGTAATCTGAAAAAAATTACAAGACTTGAAATAGTAACTAGGGGATGAATGTATGCATAAATTTATATGTAATCTGAATAAAATTACAAGACTTTAAATAGTAACTAGGGGATGAATGTATGCATAAATTTATATGTAATCTGAAGAAAATTACTAGACTTGAAATAGTAACTAGGGGATGAATGTATGCATAAATTTATATGTAATCTGAAAAAAATTACAAGACTTGAAATAGTAACTAGGGGATGAATGTATGCATAAATTTATATGTAATCTGAAAAACATTACAAGACTTGAAATAGTAACTAGGGGATGAATGTATGCATAAATTTATATGTAATCTGAAGAAAATTACTAGACTTGAAATAGTAACTAGGGGATGAATGTATGCATAAATTTATATGTAATCTGAAGAAAATTACTAGACTTGAAATAGTAACTAGGGGATGAATGTATGCATAAATTTATATGTAATCTGAAGAAAATTACTAGACTTGAAATAGTAACTAGGGGATGAATGTATGCATAAATTTATATGTAATCTGAAAAAAGTTACTAGACTTGCAATAGTAACTAGGGGATGAATGTATGCATAAATTTATATGTAATCTGAAGAAAATTACTAGACTTGAAACAGTAACTAGGGGATTAATGTATGCATAAATTTATATGTAATCTGAAGAAAATTACTAGACTTGAAATAGTAACTAGGGGATGAATGTATGCATAAATTTATATGTAATCTGAAGAAAATTACTAGACTTTAAATAGTAACTAGGGGATGAATGTATGCATAAATTTATATTTAATCTGAAGAAAATTACAAGACTTGAAATAGTAACTAGGGGATGAATGTATGCATAAATTTATATGTAATCTGAAGAAAATTACAAGACTTGAAATAGTAACTAGGGGATGAATGTATGCACAAATTTATATGTAATCTGAAAAAAAATTACTAGACTTGAAATAGTAACTAGGGGATGAATGTATGCATAAATTGATATGTAATCTGAAGAAAATTACTAGACTTGAAATAGTAACTAGGGGATGAATGTATGCAGTAATTTATATGTAATCTGAAGAAAATTACAAGACTTGAAATAGTAACTAGGGGATGAATGTATGCATAAATTTATATGTAATCTTAAAAAAAATTACTAGACTTGAAATAGTAACTAGGGGATGAATGTATGCATAAATTTATATGTAATCTGAAGAAAATTACAAAACTTGAAATAGTAACTAGGGGATGAATGTATGCACAAATTTATATGTAATCTGAAAAAAATTACAAGACTTGAAATAGTAACTAGGGGATGAATGTATGCATAAATTTATATGTAATCTGAAGAAAATTACTAGACTTGAAATAGTAACTAGGGGATGAATGTATGCATAAATTTATATGTCATCTGAAAAAAATTACTAGACTTGAAATAGTAACTAGGTGATAAATGTATGCATAAATTTATATGTAATCTGAAAAAAATTACAAGACTTTAAATAGTAACTAGGGGATGAATGTATGCATAAATTTATATGTAATCTGAAGAAAATTACAAGACTTGAAATAGTAACTAGGGGATGAATGTATGCATAAATTTATATGTAATCTGAAAAAAATTACAAGACTTGAAATAGTAACTAGGGGATGAATGTATGCATAAATTTATATGTAATCTGAAGAAAATTACAAGACTTGAAATAGTAACAAGGGGATGAATGTATGCATAAATTTATATGTAATCTGAAAAAAATTACAAGACTTGAAATAGTAACTAGGGGATGAATGTATGCATAAATTTATATGTAATCTGAAAAAAATTACAAGACTTTAAATAGTAACTAGGGGATGAATGTATGCATAAATTTATATGTAATCTGAAGAAAATTACTAGACTTGAAACAGTAACTAGGGGATGAATGTATGCATAAATTTATATGTAATCTGAAGAAAATTACTAGACTTGAAATAGTAACTAGGTGGTGAATGTATGCATAAATTTATATGTAATCTGAAGAAAATTACTAGACTTGAAATAGTAACTAGGGGATGAATGTATGCATAAATTTATATGTAATCTGAAGAAAATTACAAGACTTGAAATAGTAACTAGGGGATGAATGTATGCATAAATTTATATGTAATCTGAAGAAAATTACAAAACTTGAAATAGTAACTAGGGGATGAATGTATGCATAAATTTATATGTAATCTGAAGAAAATTACTAGACTTGAAATAGTAACTAGGGGATGAATGTATGCATAAATTTATATTTAATCTGAAGAAAATTACTAGACTTGCAATAGTAACTAGGGGATGAATGTATGCATAAATTTATATGTAATCTGAAGAAAATTACAAGACTTGAAATAGTAACTAGGGGATGAATGTATGCATAAATTTATATGTAATCTGAAGAAAATTACTAGACTTGAAATAGTAACTAGGGGATGAATGTATGCACAAATTTATATGTAATCTGAAAAAAATTACAAGACTTGAAATAGTAACTAGGGGATGAATGTATGCATAAATTTATATGTAATCTGAAGAAAATTACTAGACTTGAAATAGTAACTAGGGGATGAATGTATGCATAAATTTATATGTAATCTGAAGAAAATTACAAGACTTGAAATAGTAACTAGGGGATGAATGTATGCATAAATTTATATGTAATCTGAAAAAAATTACAAGACTTGAAATAGTAACTAGGGGATGAATGTATGCATAAATTTATATGTAATCTGAAAAAAATTACTAGACTTGAAATAGTAACTAGGGGATGAATGTATGCATAAATTTATATTTAATCTGAAGAAAATTACTAGACTTGAAATAGTAACTAGGGGATGAATGTATGCATAAATTTATATGTAATCTGAAGAAAATTACTAGACTTGAAATAGTAACTAGGGGATGAATGTATGCATAAATTTATATGTCATCTGAAAAAAATTACTAGACTTGAAATAGTAACTAGGTGATAAATGTATGCATAAATTTATATGTAATCTGAAAAAAATTACAAGACTTTAAATAGTAACTAGGGGATGAATGTATGCATAAATTTATATGTAATCTGAAGAAAATTACAAGACTTGAAATAGTAACTAGGGGATGAATGTATGCATAAATTTATATGTAATCTGAAAAAAATTACAAGACTTGAAATAGTAACTAGGGGATGAATGTATGCATAAATTTATATGTAATCTGAAGAAAATTACAAGACTTGAAATAGTAACAAGGGGATGAATGTATGCATAAATTTATATGTAATCTGAAAAAAATTACAAGACTTGAAATAGTAACTAGGGGATGAATGTATGCATAAATTTATATGTAATCTGAAAAAAATTACAAGACTTTAAATAGTAACTAGGGGATGAATGTATGCATAAATTTATATGTAATCTGAAGAAAATTACTAGACTTGAAATAGTAACTAGGGGATGAATGTATGCATAAATTTATATGTAATCTGAAAAAAATTACAAGACTTGAAATAGTAACTAGGGGATGAATGTATGCATAAATTTATATGTAATCTGAAAAACATTACAAGACTTGAAATAGTAACTAGGGGATGAATGTATGCATAAATTTATATGTAATCTGAAGAAAATTACTAGACTTGAAATAGTAACTAGGGGATGAATGTATGCATAAATTTATATGTAATCTGAAGAAAATTACTAGACTTGAAATAGTAACTAGGGGATGAATGTATGCATAAATTTATATGTAATCTGAAGAAAATTACTAGACTTGAAATAGTAACTAGGGGATGAATGTATGCATAAATTTATATGTAATCTGAAAAAAGTTACTAGACTTGCAATAGTAACTAGGGGATGAATGTATGCATAAATTTATATGTAATCTGAAGAAAATTACTAGACTTGAAACAGTAACTAGGGGATGAATGTATGCATAAATTTATATGTAATCTGAAGAAAATTACTAGACTTGAAATAGTAACTAGGGGATGAATGTATGCATAAATTTATATGTAATCTGAAGAAAATTACTAGACTTTAAATAGTAACTAGGGGATGAATGTATGCATAAATTTATATTTAATCTGAAGAAAATTACAAGACTTGAAATAGTAACTAGGGGATGAATGTATGCATAAATTTATATGTAATCTGAAGAAAATTACAAGACTTGAAATAGTAACTAGGGGATGAATGTATGCACAAATTTATATGTAATCTGAAAAAAAATTACTAGACTTGAAATAGTAACTAGGGGATGAATGTATGCATAAATTGATATGTAATCTGAAGAAAATTACTAGACTTGAAATAGTAACTAGGGGATGAATGTATGCAGTAATTTATATGTAATCTGAAGAAAATTACAAGACTTGAAATAGTAACTAGGGGATGAATGTATGCATAAATTTATATGTAATCTTAAAAAAAATTACTAGACTTGAAATAGTAACTAGGGGATGAATGTATGCATAAATTTATATGTAATCTGAAGAAAATTACAAAACTTGATATAGTAACTAGGGGATGAATGTATGCACAAATTTATATGTAATCTGAAAAAAATTACAAGACTTGAAATAGTAACTAGGGGATGAATGTATGCATAAATTTATATGTAATCTGAAGAAAATTACTAGACTTGAAATAGTAACTAGGGGATGAATGTATGCATAAATTTATATGTCATCTGAAAAAAATTACTAGACTTGAAATAGTAACTAGGTGATAAATGTATGCATAAATTTATATGTAATCTGAAAAAAATTACAAGACTTTAAATAGTAACTAGGGGATGAATGTATGCATAAATTTATATGTAATCTGAAGAAAATTACAAGACTTGAAATAGTAACTAGGGGATGAATGTATGCATAAATTTATATGTAATCTGAAAAAAATTACAAGACTTGAAATAGTAACTAGGGGATGAATGTATGCATAAATTTATATGTAATCTGAAGAAAATTACAAGACTTGAAATAGTAACAAGGGGATGAATGTATGCATAAATTTATATGTAATCTGAAAAAAATTACAAGACTTGAAATAGTAACTAGGGGATGAATGTATGCATAAATTTATATGTAATCTGAAAAAAATTACAAGACTTTAAATAGTAACTAGGGGATGAATGTATGCATAAATTTATATGTAATCTGAAGAAAATTACTAGACTTGAAATAGTAACTAGGGGATGAATGTATGCATAAATTTATATGTAATCTGAAAAAAATTACAAGACTTGAAATAGTAACTAGGGGATTAATGTATGCATAAATTTATATGTAATCTGAAAAACATTACAAGACTTGAAATAGTAACTAGGGGATGAATGTATGCATAAATTTATATGTAATCTGAAGAAAATTACTAGACTTGAAATAGTAACTAGGGGATGAATGTATGCATAAATTTATATGTAATCTGAAGAAAATTACTAGACTTGAAATAGTAACTAGGGGATGAATGTATGCATAAATTTATATGTAATCTGAAGAAAATTACTAGACTTGAAATAGTAACTAGGGGATGAATGTATGCATAAATTTATATGTAATCTGAAAAAAATTACTAGACTTGCAATAGTAACTAGGGGATGAATGTATGCATAAATTTATATGTAATCTGAAGAAAATTACTAGACTTGAAACAGTAACTAGGGGATGAATGTATGCATAAATTTATATGTAATCTGAAGAAAATTACTAGACTTGAAATAGTAACTAGGGGATGAATGTATGCATAAATTTATATGTAATCTGAAGAAAATTACTAGACCTTAAATAGTAACTAGGGGATGAATGTATGCATAAATTTATATTTAATCTGAAGAAAATTACAAGACTTGAAATAGTAACTAGGGGATGAATGTATGCATAAATTTATATGTAATCTGAAGAAAATTACAAGACTTGAAATAGTAACTAGGGGATGAATGTATGCACAAATTTATATGTAATCTGAAAAAAAATTACTAGACTTGAAATAGTAACTAGGGGATGAATGTATGCATAAATTGATATGTAATCTGAAGAAAATTACTAGACTTGAAATAGTAACTAGGGGATGAATGTATGCATAAATTTATATGTAATCTGAAAAAAAATTACTAGACTTGAAATAGTAACTAGGGGATGAATGTATGCATAAATTTATGTAATCTGAAAAAAAATACAAGACTTGAAATAGTAACTAGGGGATGAATGTATGCATAAATTTGTATGTAATCTGAAGAAAATTACAAGAATTGAAATAGTAACTAGGGGATGAATGTATGCATAAATTTATATGTAATCTGAAAAAAATTACAAGACTTGAAATAGTAACTAGGGGATGAATGTATGCATAAATTTATATGTAATCTGAAAAAAATTACAAGACTTGAAATAGTAACTAGGGGATGAATGTATGCATAAATTTATATGTAATCTGAAAAAAATTACAAGACTTGAAATAGTAACTAGGGGATGAATGTATGCATAAATTTATATGTAATCTGAAGAAAATTACTAGACTTGAAATAGTAACTAGGGGATGAATGTATGCATAAATTTATATGTAATCTGAAAAAAATTACAAGACTTGAAATAGTAACTAGGGGATGAATGTATGCATAAATTTATATGTAATCTGAAAAAAATTACAAGTCTTGAAATAGTAACTAGGGGATGAATGTATGCATAAATTTATATGTAATCTGAAGAAAATTACTAGACTTGAAATAGTAACTAGGGGATGAATGTATGCATAAATTTATATGTAATCTGAAAAAAATCACAAGACTTGAAATAGTAACTAGGGGATGAATGTATGCATAAATTTATATATAATCTTAAAAAATTACAAGACTTGAAATAGTAACTAGGGGATGAATGTATGCATAAATTTATATGTAATCTGAAGAAAATTACTAGACTTTAAATAGTAACTAGGGGATGAATGTATGCATAAATTCATATGTAATCTGAAAAAAATTACAAGACTTGAAATAGTAACTAGGGGATGAATGTATGCATAAATTTATATGTAATCTGAAGAAAATTACTAGACTTGAAATAGTAACTAGGGGATGAATGTATGCATAAATTTATATGTAATCTGAGGAAAATTACTAGACTTGAAATAGTAACTAGGGGATGAATGTATGCATAAATTTATATGTAATCTGAAGAAAATTACTAGACTTGAAATAGTAACTAGGGGATGAATGTATGCATAAATTTATATGTAATCTGAAGAAAATTACTAGACTTGAAATAGTAACTAGGGGATGAATGTATGCATAAATTTATATGTAATCTGAAGAAAATTACTAGACTTGAAATAGTAACTAGGGGATGAATGTATGCATAAATTTATATGTAATCTGAAGAAAATTACTAGACTTGAAATAGTAACTAGGGGATGAATGTATGCATAAATTTATATGTAATCTGAAGAAAATTACATGACTTGAAATAGGGGATGAACAAGAGGGCAACACTGAAAGAAATTAGAACGTGCCCATCATAACCCGATGTAACGCCTCGTTCAAGGGGGGGGGGCTAGGACTCTAGATTCTTGACACGTGGTCGTCTAGGCTCCTCGAAGGTTGTTACATAATCTGTTATGCTGAAAGCGAATATCGAAGCGGCAGGCAGGAAGAAATACAACGATTGTAGTCTATCTACAAAAGCTTAATTCTCATAAAATTATGTGCACATGTTTTTACAATTCTCATTCCGATTTTGTAAGTTCTTTTCAAAGTCTCAACTCTCTTCACAGACAGCGACCGACGGATGGATGAAGTGGGAGGGGTCACGTCTCTTCTCTACTCTGATCCGAAACTCTCTGCGACTCAACTCCGAAACTCTTCTCGCTCTTCTCAAACCGACTAATTTTCGCACGACATTCGTATATATAGTAAGGTAAGTGAGTGGGGTATTACTTCTCCCTAACCAATAAGATTTCGCCACGAATCTCTACGAAATCATAAGCCCTAGGGTTTTGCGTGGGTACAATTCTCACACTGAAATCTAAGTATGATTTTCAAGGACAGATGTCAATTCTGACCTCCGACCCTGGGTTCATCTAAAGCCAGACAAGGTTCTAAGTGAAATTTCCTGTCGTCAACCTTTAGCCGTAAAAATACATTTCTCTGATTTTCAGACAATATCTCTTGAAATGAAATAATATATATATATATATATATATATATATATATATATATATATCTTCTCTATCTTAAATCCTTGGGTTATCTGGCGTCACCCGGGAATACAAAGCTACCTCAGCGTAGTTCTAACGCTTCTCAATAGGGGATTACGTTACACCGACTTTAATTGCTCTTTTACGCATGTTCAAATGTATATAGATTTGTACGTTACTGTTATATCATTTACAGCTATTTCACAACGACTTACGATGATCACGCAGTAAGGTCTCAGGCAGGAATGCTACACATTTTGCTTTTAGTTTCAATTCTAGCTGCTGGCACCCAAGTCATATTTTTTTACTTTTGAAATCATGATTGGGTACAATGTCATGTGAAATAATCAATAGTCAATCGACTATATAATAATCTATACGAAATTCGGACAAATCAAAATATCATAATTAAGCTATTTTACAACCATGCAGTCCGCTAATCTAGTATATCGATTTATGTATACTTCTCTCTATATATGCGGTTCTATCACGCTTAATCTTTAGTGACATCTATCTTTATGTTTGTATCTATTTAAATTCATCAGCATATATACGTATATCAATATAAGCTTAGGTGACAATTTTCATTACACTGTCCCAAGACACGCTTATTTTAGCTTATTTCAAACCTGTCAGGATATATTTCTTAAGTCTCATCAAGCTACAAAAACTATTTTCCGAGCAGAAAATTTTAAGCGACGATTTAGAATAGAAATGTGTTAACACGCGTGCTCAAATGTATGATGGATAATTTTGGAGTATCTTTACTTAGTGTGATTGTGGGACATTTTACATACACACACGCATATATATATATATATATATATATATATATATATACACACACATGTGTGCATGTATATACGGGAGCACTGAGCGGGAGATGAATAGAATATAGAAATCATTTAAATCTTGTTCACATCTATAAATAAGAATGCCACTGAGAGGTAGTAATTGAAATAGACACCTTTCAAAAGAAAGAGACAATCACACCTATATTTCAATGATTTAAATTTCGCCCAAAAACCTTTTATTTTTTTCTCTTATAGATAATTAGATATCTACATATCTTATAATATCTCTCTCTCTCTCTCTCAATATTATATATATATATATATATATATATATATATATATATATATATATATATATATATATATATAGTAGGACCCCGGGAAACAGTGGCGCTAGGATACGTTTTTTTCAGGTTACGATATGGAATACGATGTTTTTCGTGCCCCTGGTTACGATATTTGCCCCACCTTACGGTGTTATTATTAGTGTTATTTGATTATATAAATGTGTATTATATGATGTACTGTACTTTTTTTTTTTTTACTAATTTATGATTCCTTATCCCGGGGTTTTACTGCGTTGCCCATGTGTGGAGAGGTAGTGTAGTAAGGAACCCCAAGGGTGGAGAGAAGTGTTAAAAAAGTGGTAGTAGCAGGGTTTGTAGAGGTGGGGGGAATCAAAACAAGAGTAGGCAGCCCGGGTGGAGAGAGGTGCTAAAAAAGTGGTAGTAGTCAGGCAGGCTCGAAGGCTCGAATCTGTAACAGGATGGATGGAAAAGAAGATAAAAACCCTAACGTCTTTGCTGATGCGTCGATCGCGAAATCAGAAATCGCTGGCGTTGGAATAGTCAACTGAAATTGAAATTGCGTAAATGTCGACGCAAAAACCGACCCTTCCTAATTTTCTCAGCATGAAGGGTTTCCCCTACATGGACCAAGGGCCGATTACAGAACAGATACACCCCAGCCCGAAGGCCAGTCGCTTGCGTTCCAATAGTTTCGCAATACGAAAAAGACAGACAGTGGAGACGACGGCACAGTGGGATTTTTTTTTAACTCGATCAAAAAAAGATAATGTCAATTTGCGAATGCGTGATATTACAACCTGGGAAGTATGTGAAAACTTCTCGTGGTATCTAACTTATGTGAGAAACCCGACGCAAAAAGTCTTCCGTAGACATATACAAACACTCGCACTCATTTTGACTTTTACATATTAGATAAACGAATAATAATTTTCAAATCCATGCTTTACTCGTTGATTCCGGTCACGCGAAAACCCGACAGATTCGATAAAGCAATCAGGAAAACAATACAAAGAGAACACTTTGTTGTATTTCATGAGAATTGCATTGGTGACGATTTTCTCCAAACATATACACACATTCGCATACAAACACATACATGTCACATTAAAGACCTGTGATACAGTGAAACAGTTTGCCTGCAAGTAAGTATATTATATCCCTTTCTTGTGCAAAGCATTGTCGTTATATAATATAGCCTGCGTGAGTACTTAACGCAATGCAAAAACCATTTTCAATAAACACATAGATAATTGTAAAATGTAAAAGTGGCGATCAAAGACATTCCATAATGCAGTAATAAAAGCTGCCGACTACCAGATCTGTGGTTAAAATTTTGATCTCTGACTACGCTTGCGTATTAGTCTAGGAGCATTGGACGAATGTAATACAGCGAAACAGTTTGTACACGACACACATATTATATTTGATAAAATGCACGATATGCCACCATCAAATTATGTCATAGAGACGGAATGTATAAAAGACAGAAGGAGGGAACAAACACAATGATATAGTTTTATTTCGTCCAATGTTTAATAGTTTTCTATTTTTGTCATGCATTCATATATATATTACTACTTTTGGGTCAGTATATGTTATAGCAAGCTATGAAAGAGTGAGCATACAAAATTAATGTATAAAAGTGCAATGGATTATACAGAATTAATGTATAAACGCGCAAAAATTGAATTCACGCGCATGCGAAAACAAACATGACGACCAGTGAGAACAATACGAAATTTCACGCGCGGAAAAAGTGAATGCACGAGCGCGCGAAAAAAACATGACCAGTGTAAACAATACGGACATTGCCCTTAGTCTAAATTTTAAAAAAATCCTATAAATTACAGGGGTGTAATACGTTGGAAATAATCGAAAAAAAATACAAGGTCAGAGTGTGAATTGTACAGGTGCACTCAAGTTAATTAACTGATTAAGTAATATTTAACGGCGAAACCTTTTCAAAACAAATCCTAAAAAAAAAAGTCCTCCACATATACGTTTTTAAATATTACTACATAATTTTAAAATGTTTGGAACTGATCCCCCCTACCTACACTCCGCCACCAAACTTGAAAAAAAAAATGCTCACAATTACATCTCGTTTACCGCTACGTGGCTAAGAAGTGGGTGCTCCTTTTACGTTAAAGTTCTATAGGAAAGTGATTCCTCACTCTGAAATGTTAAATTTTAATTATTTAAAAAACACTTCTTTTTTTTATATTATGTTTAAAGACCATTAAAACGTATCAAAAAAAAAGAAGGGTGGATTTTGATTTCCTTTTACGAGATCAACTACGCTGAGTTAGGTCGTAAAGAAACAAATATTTAAAAAAATATATAAATTGATCGATAATTTTTTTAACATTAGAAAAGCATGGATCAACAAATAGTGTTTATTCAGTTTTATTTTTCACCATTATTTTTCCTATTTCTATGTGTTTATGCGTCTATAAAGGTATGACAGGACTTTTAAACCTAAGGATGTTGTACTCTATTGATAGCATTTGCTCTCTTGGATCAGAAGGACGAGTTTTCATGTGATATATATGTTGTGGTAAACTCTACGCGAGCATTAGCGTTTATGCAATATTCTTTGGTCCTGGGTATGACCTTAAACTATATCCAGTGGTGAGGCCCCAGCTTGTGGGTTTTGGGAAGTGTGGAGCCACCTTTTAATTGCCATTGCTCCCAGGTCCGCTCTGACCCGGAGTGGTAGTACCTGTTAGGGTCCCAACTATAGGTTACATAGAAACCGACTTGAAAACAACTAATATATTCTATTAATAGGTTTTTCTTCAAAATCTTTGGATTCGGCATTAAATAACCTGAAAAGGTTTGATATGCCGTAAAACAAAACAACCAAACCAAAATTCTTCGTAAACATTTAAAGCTCAACAATGCTCATAAATGCATGACATTTCACTTTTTTATGGTTTATCTAATAGTGTAGCGATATGGAACCCCTCCTTTGTCAAACAAATCAATTGAAATCTTAGTCTAAATGGCATGTCTCTCTAGCCACATTGAAGATCTGTTATAATAGTTTGTCAGTGAATGACTGTAAAAAAAAAAGCGCGGTATGCAAACGACTTAGCCGCGTGTTAGATGACGTCACAGCAAAGACAGATTATAAATAAGACGTGCACGCAGACCGATGATCAAGTTGGAGACGGGGGGATATGCGTCTTACAAGATGGTTCGAGAACGAGAGGAAAGCACCTGTAAATAAACGTTTTCTTGTTCAAACCTAAAACAGCGAGCTGAATTTATTTCCCCTTCTTTCTTTATGTTCTTTGCGACAATGCGTGCATATATTTAAAAGTCTTTATTCAATTTTCACCCCAAACAAGGTACAGTGTCACTTTGAAGTAGGGGGCTATTAGCGGCGGCATAAGTTGCAGGAATATTATAAAGGGAGATGAGTAGCAAGATGTCTGTTCACATTACATTTGATATTCTATATGTCAGTACAGTTGGGGAAGCAAAGTCCCGGACGAGAGATCCAACGTCTAGCAGTTCTGGGGAAGAAACTATTGGAGTAGAAGGCTTTCTTACACCTAGGGATCTCTACTGTGTAGAGGTGGGATTTGGCTACTTGTCGGATTTGGCGGGGGTATTTACGTCGAGGGGGTATAAGTGCTTGTAGTTCGTCAGAGCATTCACCATTAAAATACTTGTGGAACGACTACGTTATGACGAGATCTCTCTCTCTCTCTCTCTCTCTCTTCTCTTTCTCCAGAAATTGTAGTGCCTGTCTGTTTTATTGTTCAGTTGTGTTTTGTTTTGTTTTTTGGAGGGACATATCTGTAACTATACATATTATTAAAAGTAATTCGATTAGTGTATTTTTTTTAAAGATCAAAAGCATCGCAGCATTAGCAAATCATTTTTTTAAGGCAGAAAAAAATGAGATAAAGTATATTTCATTTCATTCACAAATAAAAAATAATACAACTTAGAAAAAACAAGGAAAATATTTTTTTAAAAAATGTTTGAATTCCTAGAGAAAAAATGTACGGCAGTCTTTAATGATTTTTGAAAAGAAGATAGACGTACCTCGAGGGTGGCAATATTATAAGTTTAGCGATATGCATTACAATATATATCACTTTCTAGTACACGTTTTACGACTCAACAAATGCTGAATATATATATATATATATATATATATATATATCGCTCGATAGTTCCGTTCAGTTTAAAAAACATAACGAACACCCCAAGATTGGCTGGAAACAATGCCGATATAAGCAGCGATCAAATTGAACTTGGATTTCCAAATCAGAAACCCATTTTTGTACTGACCAAGCTCAACGTTTCTTAACTGTCGTGACCTGACAGAAAGGGTTTGTCAACGTCATTATGCCGTTTATGATATAATTTTCAGGACCTGAGAGATTAATTAGTGTTGGAGTATATAACGTGTGACCATACATACAACATATGATCCAAGTATACACAGCATATATATACATATATAAAGTATAGACATCATATATTACATATATATAACGCATAACGTACTCGATTCATATATTAAACATGTTATATATGACGTATATATACATATATGTGTGTGCAATATACAGGGTGTCCGTAAAGTTACTATAGTCTTATTGTTTTATTGTATTAATACTGTATAGTAACTTTACGGATACCCTGTATATATATATATATATATATATATATATATATATATATATATATATATATATATTATACATATGTAGCATATACATGTATATATTTATATATGTAGCTAATATATATATATATATATATATATTTAATATACATTTGTAACATATATATGTATATATTTATATATGTAGCTAATATATATATATATATATATATATATATTTAATATACATTTGTAACATATATATGTATATATTTATATATGTAGCTAATATATATATATATATATATATATATATATAACTACTTGATTTACTCACACAAATTTAATATACGAAAGTATAGATTTATGCGTAAACTTTAAGTATTTACTTCAAAGGTGCTCAATACGTAGGTAGAGCTAGTTAGTAATTTATAAAATATATATGGCGATTAAGCTACACTGAATATTCTGCGTTTCATCCACTGTAGGATTCGACAGGCTTATGCGCGAATTTTGTGGTTGCTTCTTGTTTTTATATATGTTGAGGATTTCTAGTTAGCCAATCAACTTTCTAGTATCCACCGCGCCCCCTCCTATCAGCCAATGGGCATGCATTTTATCGAACAAAGGATCTGTTTTAGAACTAGGTTAGTGGTTTAAGGTTGATCTGTTCCCTCCTTTTTTATATATATATGAATATACCTATGTGTACACATTGGACATGGATCTAACTTAACTTTATTTGAGCCCAAATCAATATATTTTAAGGGTTCATAATAGGGGTCAAAGTTTTAAAAAATTGACCTTGTTTTTGCTCAACATACACCTCCAAATACCCGGGCAACTCCGGGCACTCATGCTAGTATATATATATATTTATAGCAAGCCATTATTAAACACGTCTGTTTGAACGCGACAGAGTTAATCTTTTTTCTGATTTTTCTGGATATTTTTACATTCATCGAGCGCTCTTTATTTCAGCGGGTATTTTTATAAAATTTCCCTCAAAAGTGGTTCTTCAGCCATATTCTACTCAAGTGCTTTCTGTTGGTGCATCTGATTTTCATCAGGAGCGATTGTTCTTGTTATCGTTTTCTTTTCCTTTGAGGCTTGGTGTATTCATAGTTTTCTTTTTATATAAAAGGTAGGTGCAAGATAGTTAGGGGCACATTATATTTATTTTAAATTTTGATTTTCTTATTTTATAGTTTATTTATTTAGTTTATTGTTAGTTATCAAATACTGTTAGTATATCCGTCCCCGTGTTAAATAAGATCCGGTTAAAAAGAGAGGACGACTTATGGAGGTCGAAAATGTTCGCGAATACAACAATTTTTTTTTTTACACTCGGATAGACCCTGAAAAAAATATGGATGCAAGAGAAACAAACAAGAGTTGCTTCTGCTTTCAATGACACGTTCATATAAGTTATTGAAATAAATATGGCAATTAAACTACAAAGAACTTTTAGCGTTTCAGCGTCGTAAGGCCTCATCACAAACATGCATGGAGTTGATATTTTCTCGTGTTTCGATATACACACGTTGTATTATATTTCCTTACTAATTAATCAAATTCTTTGTTATTCCCACCCCTGTTTTCATCAGCCATTTCCCGGGCTTCTGACAAGCTTCGTTTGAGTTCTTTTTCACAGTTCCTTTGCACATTTTAAAATATGATGGATCAACCTTTCTTTCGTGTTTTAAAGTTGATAAGTGTTCTGATTCTTTGTTTATATTTTAGGTGTTACATTAGTCTTATTATTATTGGCTCACCTGGAGCTTTAACACGAGTCAGCAAACGATCTGATTGGAGACCTGTGGTGTTCTCTAGAAGCTGAGTGACAACAAGTCTCCCCAGACGTCCAGCACTCTCCTCCTCCTTCGATAGCATTTGCAAATAAATTCGCATCATCGCAACAGTCTCTTACCATTGATTTCTCGCTGGCAGTGGCTATTGGTTTACACTGGAATTTGAGTGGCACTAAGCCTCCTCAAGATCCCAGTCCTCTTCGCACTTGCCCAGCGGCGGTCCGGCCACGGCTCCCGCCTCGGTCTTTCCATCCTCTTTGACCCTTCTCGGCTCTTTGTTATGACTTTTTTTTGGTGGAGCGACGGTGGTGAAACAATGGAGAGATGCATGATGGGGGGGATACTACCTTACTCTAGTCATGCATTGAGTACTTTTGGATTCATACTGAAAATCGATACATAAAATATATATTTATATTTCATCTGGATACATGAAATAATATATATCTACTCTTCTCTCTCTCTCTCTCTCTATATATATATATATATATATATATATTTGTCTTCG
Source organism: Euprymna scolopes (assembly GCF_053919585.1). Classification (NCBI taxonomy): domain Eukaryota; kingdom Metazoa; phylum Mollusca; class Cephalopoda; order Sepiida; family Sepiolidae; genus Euprymna; species Euprymna scolopes. The sequence continues at coordinate 18,458 of NW_027633949.1, forward strand.
GTGATCACTTTTTATTTATATTTCCATTTAAATTATATTTCAACAATTAAATTTGGCAATTTTCTATAAAAACGAAGACAAAATAATGAAGTCCGGCCACAAATGCTTCATTCAAAAAGATTCGAATTGCCTGTTTCTTTTATTTTTAATAAAAGTTGTTTTGTTAAGAAAATTCTCAGTCTGGAATAGCTTAATTAATTTTGGCATTTAATGCACGTCTTTCAACAAAGTCACATTGATTTATATAATACCAAAAATCTTATCGATTCTGTCTTGTGTTAATATTTTATACAATAAAACACATTAAACAAGAAAATCTAGACACAAAATTTGGAGATGTTTTCCAGTTGGTAATTATTATAATGAAGTCACTAAGTGCGTTTCTTTCGTCTACAAGTTATTTACAATTTTTAAACAGATTGCCCCATCTTCGTTATTGTTATCACAATGTTTAACGAATATATAAGATTTCCGACTAAGATGCTGGTTAAAGTGTGACTGCTATCTTGCATTTTGTTACATAGTAGATACCCGGCGTCAGTAGCGGTTGAGTTAGCAAGTGTGAATTTTGACAAGCGGCACATTTAGTACATGCCAGGGTAACATTAATCAGCAAACAAAATTGAATCTTACTAGTGCACTTATTGATCCGTGCTGAAATAATAACGTTATTATTTAAAAAACCATTCTTAATATGAGGAGGGGAGGGTGTTTGGTACGTATTATGTACTTTAATTTTATAATTTATTAAAAAAACAGATATTGTGTAACTTTAATTAAACTTGAAAATATTATTTAAAAAGTAGTGCGGATCAGTAAGTGCACTAGTAACAATTGGATCCAGAGATTGAAGCGGAGGGCATGTATTAAATGCGATACACAAAACTGCTGTATGATGTATGTTATCACGATTTCGAGATAGAGAAATATAGGAGTTCGGTGATTCGTTTTCGAAAATTCATATGAACAAGACATGGTCTAATGATGAAGAGAATAGATTATGTCTCTACGCTTTGCATCGTTCATTCTTAAGTTAGCAATGAATTTAGGTATTTAGTCTCTTTCTCTCGCCCCGTAAGTAAATTCGCTCGAATAAAACCTTGAAGAAACTCAGCGACAGTCACCATTATGTCTATCCTGTATAAAAAGTTTGAATCGTCCAAGTTAAACAGATTAAGCGATTAAAAACAACTGTATGGAATAAAGACGAAGATAAATGGCATAGCCAATCAGTAATGACGAAAAAGATAAAGGTAATTCGCATGTTATATTTTTATAGATAGTCAAGTTCGCTGCTGAATATCAAAAAAGTACTAGAAAATAATTAAACAATTAAACGCAATACGTAAAAGCATTTTTCTTTATTGATCGCTCATTGATAAAAACGTAATATCTGCATCCAATCTTTAACAAAAGTAAAAATAGTCTTAGACCGGCTTGTAAACGATATGTATAATCCGATAGTGTATATATATATATATATATATATATGCTGTGTATACTTGGATCATATACTTATCTATACATACAATATACGCACACT
>NW_027633950.1:0-2500 GCF_053919585.1 Euprymna scolopes
GCACACTACTAAATCTATATAAACAAAAACTAATATAAAAAAACCAAGTGCTGAACCCTGGACGGGGGATCACTCGGCTCGTCCGTCGATGAAGAGCGCGGCCAGCCGCGATAACTGATGCGAATTGCAGGACTCAGTGAACATCGACACCTCGAACGCACATTGCGGCCCCGAGATCCCTTGTCTCGGGGCCACGTCCGGTCGAGAGGCGGAACGTTACATGTCTTTCTCCGTTAACGAAACGACATCTTGCCGTCCCCGTGCCCGCCCGGTCCTCGGCACGGTGGTAACCGGGACGTCGCAGGAGCGAGTGACGAGGGGGAAGAAAAATAAAAAAAGAATTGACTCCTTTCAATGTCTTTTTTTTTTTTAAAACCCTCTCCGGCCTCCTCCTTCGTCTCCCGCTGGCAGACCGCGGAGTCTTTTCCCTTTTCGACCGCGTGAAGAAACACTGTGGAGGAGGAGCAGGAGGAGTCTGTCCGAAAGCAGCCGAAGGGAGACCAAAAAAAAAGTACCGACCTAACCGACTGCCGACGTAAGCGCCGCCTGCTCGTCTCGCTCTCTGCCTCATGAAGGTGTCTCTCAGCGACGCCTCGAGCAGCGCGACGAGCACGGCCGTCGCACCGTAAAAAGGTGGCCGCGTCGTAGGCAACGCAACGTCGGATGGGGAGGACCCACGCTTTTTTTTAATTGTTGGCTTCTTCATTTTCGGTCGGACGGGCGCTATATCGGCCAGCCGTCGTCACACGGAGGGTACCGATCGAGATTCCTCTCCTCCAAACACCACACTCTACTAAAAACCGCCGCCCTCGGCTCGGACGAGACGACCCGCTGAACTTAAGCATATCGCTAAGCGGAGGAAAAGAAACCAACCGGGATTCCCTTAGTAACGGCGAGTGAACCGGGAGAAGCCCAACGCCGAATCCCGTCGCAAGTTAAAGGCTTCGGGACGTGTGGCGCATGGGTCGAAGGCAGCCGTTCGTTTTCGTCTCGCATAGTTCGGAGTTCCCTCGATCGGGGCCGCCCGCGGCGGGTGCCAGGCCCATTCGGTGCGGACGGCGAGCGACGGCCTTCGATCCGAGAGTCGGGTTGCTTGGGAACGCAGCCCAAATCGGGTGGTAAGCTCCATCCAAGGCTAAATACCGGGACGAGTCCGATAGTCGACAAGTACCGTGAGGGAAAGTTGAAAAGAACTTTGGAGAGAGAGTTCAAGAGAACGTGAAACCGCCCAGGGGTAAACGGGTGGGACCGCTCACCGCGATCGCGGGGGGACTCAGTCCGGTGCTGCCTAGGCTCGAGCCCAAACTCGATGTGTGTTCTTGAAAGAGAGGCCGTCGCGGCACAGGTCGTCGTTCGTCGTGTCCGCGGGGGACTCGTTCCCCGCGGTTCCAGCTTTTGTGCCCGCGTCGCCGACGAAGGAGACGGGCCGCGTGGATAGCGGGAAGGGAAACGTGGTGACGACCGCGGCGTCGGTAGGTGGCTGCGTCGGTTGGCTGCGACGGAGGGGACTCGTCCTCTCGATCGCTGCTGCCGCCGGGCCCTAACCCGCCGCATCCGTCGCCGCCGCTTCTTCTTTCCTCCTGCTCCCTCCGCGCGCGACTCCGCTGCACCCGTCCCCTTCATCATCGCTCGGCGTAATCATGGCGCGGGCGCTTCGGCGCGACCTCCGCGCGGCCGGCACCGGACGCACTTCCCCTCCGGTCCGTCGTCGCGACCCGTTCCCGGCGTGCAGGTCGAACACGCGGGTTTTTTTCCGTAGGCGGCAGGCGTTTCATCACCCTGAAAACCCCCGTCTTCCCACCTTGTGAAGTCGGGGGCCACCGGCCGTCGGGCCCGCGAACGTAACTGCCCCTTTCTGCCGGGAACGGAGGAAATCTGACACGATCCGTTACACGTGGCGAGCCGGTCCGTTTTGATCCCGCCGGAAGTCGCGTGCGGGCGACGCACTCTGTGTGTCGCTCCTTAGGCGCCCCACCGTCTCGGGCGCGTGCGCGATGAGAGGCGGGATAGGACTGGCGCGGCCTCGCCGTCACGCACCTCGCCGACGTTTCGGGTTCTTGTCGGGGGCAACCCCGCCCGCGCCCGTTTCCGTTTCCGGAGAGGTCGCTCGGCGACGCTTTTTTACTCGAGCCGCCCGCCACCCCGGGTCAGCGACGTGCATCGGCAACCCACCCGACCCGTCTTGAAACACGGACCGAGGAGTCCTGGCCGTTCGCGAGTCGTAGGGGCCACCTCTGACTAACCCCGAAGGCGAAGCGAAAGCGAGAGAGCGTGTAGGAGGGCGTCGATCGGGAGAGGTGTCGTGGCAAAGTCGTCCGGGGGTCGTCGGGGGGTGTCGTCGGTCTCGTGCCGTCGTCTTCTCCTCGCCTCACCCGCCTCCGAGCCGTGCCCGATCCCGCCGGCGCGGCGTTTTCGGCCTTCCGCCGTCGCTGCTGCGGTGCCCGCAACTTTTCCTTTTTTCTCTCTTCCCGAGAGAGATAGGAGAGGGAAGGCTCGTGGC
>NW_027633950.1:7500-17500 GCF_053919585.1 Euprymna scolopes
CGCCTCTTAAGCAAGTTTGACTGACGACTACCACGGCTATTCGGCTAGGTAGGTAGGTAGTCCTCCTCCTCGGCCACCTAGCCGTCGTCGTCGTCGATCGAGCGACCGGGTATATTCAAGACGCCTCTACCGACACCACCACACCAGCGGGCAGTTTAGCGAGCTTGCCAACTCCTCTGCCTCCTCAAGCGCTTCCAGACGCCTACCGACACCACATGCTGCTGGCTGGCTGTCTGTTGTTACAATGGAATTTAAAAAAAAAAACAAACAAAAAACCCCAACTCTATTAAGATTTTCGATAGTTGGAAAATAATAATAAATTAAGATTTTCGATAGATTGAAAATAATGATAAATTGATTTTAGCAGGGCTGCTGAGTTAGCTTATAGGAGCGAGCTAAAGTAAGAAAGAAACACGCCGAAACACACCGACCGGCACCCCCGACGACGACCACGGGTAAACGGCGGGACTAACTGTGACTCTCTTAAGGTGTGAGGAGGCTTTGCCTCTTAAGCAAGTTTGACTGACGCCTACCGACACCGGTCAGGTCGGCGAGGCTCCCGGCGGCCCCGAGCGGGACCACAGGTTGCGGAAGGCGTCCAAGTGAGCGGCGGCGACGCCAGGAGGCCCCCGGGGTCGACTCCGCGGCCCCCGGGTCGGTGTGCGGGCCTCCAGAGCTCGATAAAGTAGTGGTGTCGCTAGCGGTCGAGAAGGCACTTTTCGACGCCTACTGCCACCCCCACATGGCGGTAGGCGCAAAACTGGAAAATCGCCGACCAGAAATGTCGCTTCGTATAATCGACGTTTTTTTTGACCACCATTTTCAGGTGTCGGAGGTGGGTCTGGACGAATACCAACACCATTTCTGGGGTTTCACAACCGCCCGGCTTCTCCGACATATGTTGGAAAGGAGTAGCGATCGAGCGAAGGGGGCTGTCGGTAGGCGGCCGCGGGTTGCATGTGTGCCCGGGACAGCACCCCCATCCAACTAAGGGGTGTCCCCCGGGGGCCAGGGGGACCTCGTCCAGGTCGGCCGGGCGCTTCCAGACGCCTACCGACACCGGTCAGGTCGGCGAGGCTCCCGGCGGCCCCGAGCGGGACCACAGGTTGCGGAAGGCGTCCAAGTGAGCGGCGGCGACGCCAGGAGGCCCCCGGGGTCGACTCCGCGGCCCCCGGGTCGGTGTGCGGGCCTCCAGAGCTCGATAAAGTAGTGGTGTCGCTAGCGGTCGAGAAGGCACTTTTCGACGCCTACTGCCACCCCCACATGGCGGTAGGTGTAAAATCGGAATAGACCGGACCAGGAATGTCGAGGGGGAAAAAAATGACAAAGTCCTGGTGTGCCTAGGCGTCGAGAAGGCACTTTGCGACGCCTACCGACATCCCCATGTGGCAGTAGGCGTAAAACTGGAAAATCGCCGACCAGAAATGTCGCTTCGTATAATCGACGTTTTTTTTGACCACCATTTTCAGGTGTCGGAGGTGGGTCTGGACGAATACCAACACCATTTCTGGGGTTTTCCAGTTTGAAAGTTTTATAAAACATGTTCGGTAGGAAGCACACTTTGGTGTGTCGGTTCGTCGGAGCAGCGACTCTTTGCCTCGTGGTGGTCCGGAACGTCTCTACGGGCTTGTCGCAAAGGCGTCAGAAAGTGGCATCTCCGCCGCCTAGGGCTGTCACCGTTATCGCTGTCGCCGCGCTCCAACTTGTTTTGATCCGCCGCCTTCGTTCCTGCCAACCGTGCGCCCGCTCATCGTCGTTAGGTTATAATACGTGGTACGTGTGTGTGCTTCTCCGTGGACCTAGGGCTGCTCGACGTGTCGAACGATATGTTGGAACAACTAACGGCTCCTTTTCCTGGTTCCATAGTCGTCGTGGTACCCGCGTCGTCAGCCATATCTATGTCCACCATGTTTAGCCGATACGTTTGCTGCAGCTTCTGCTTCCGCCTCAGCGTTCGCCGCTCTCAGCCGCCGCTGTTGTTGCTGCCGTTCTGCCATTCAACCACTACCTGCGAATCTTTCGATGATCGGCCGAACGACCCATCGCTGTGCGACCGATAAATCCTCCGGATTAGGGAGAAACGCCGCCGCTCTCTGCCGCCGTCGAACGGAAAAACGTACATTGTAACGAACGAACGAACGAACGAACGAATTAACGAACGAGCGAACAAACAAACAAAAATAGCCGCGGGGGATGCACTATGTAGATCCTGATCCCCTTGTAACCATACGTACGTTGTTCGATGCTCTCCCGTCCTGGAAGTCGCCGCAGCAAACAGGAGGATGAGCAGCAGCAGGCGCCGCCGCCGTAACCGCCGCCTGCCTGCCGCCTCCTACTCCTGTCAGCGTCCGATCTCACAGCCGTGTGAACGTTCGCTGACACCCGATTTCTTTCCGTCTGGCAAAACCTTGGACGTCCCGCTCGCGGTACACGTGCTGCAGCGACTTCTCGTCCGACAACGCATAAGCGTCGACGTCTGCCGCCGCATCTTCTGATACGTGGACGGTGATAGCGCTAGTCCCTTCTTGCGCCACCTCCACCTTTGTTAGCGCCAAAGAAGATCGATCGAGCAGTCGTGGTCGCAGTCGATTAACCCGTTTTCACCGTCCGCAGTTCCCAAGCCGCCGATCAAGTCGTTGCTCTTCTTGTTCGTTCTTCCCATACCGTCGATTTGCACGGCTGCCGGATGAGCCATCCTCTGTCCGGCGAAGCGCTCACGTCAGTGATCGATACTTGCACCGACAGTCCTCCCGCTCGCGACTCGGTGCTCGAATCGGACTCGTTCGTTTTTATCTCGATGCGATTGTGAAAAGGGGGACCGGTCGTCAATGTCGTGTGTGTCGACGATGTTGTTCGCCCGGTCCGCCGCGTTGTTGTCGTTTTTTTTTTTTTTTTTTTTTTCCCCTAACGTTCGCCGTCGCACGGACGAAAGGGTGAGAAAAAAAAAAAAAAGCTCGAAAAAGCCGCCCAAAAAAATCGGACCGAGGAGCCGCTTGCGAGAACGCGCCATGTGCACGTTGTCTCTCCTCGGTTTTCCGAGCACGAACACGACGCCGGTCGGTCGGTCGGTCGACGAAGGCGACGACGAAGGTGACGGGAAAATTTACGCCGCCGCTGCCCTGGTCCAGCTCCTCCCCGATGACGGCTGTGATGTTGACGTTGACGTTGGCGACGACGACGACGACGACGGAGACGACGACGACGACGAGACGGCATCGATGGCGACCACGATGACGACGACCTCGACGAGTTCAGTCTGCACCTTGACCTCCGATGTCCGTGTGCACTGCCGTCGTGCTGTTTGTCGTTTGTCGTATGTATCGCTGTCAAGGGTGCCGTTGTCGTTGTTGTTGTCGACGTTGTTGCTTGCTCTCTCGTCTCGGTCGGTTGGTACGTTGATGACGACGACGACGACGAAGACGACGACGACGACGACGAGACGGCATCGATGGCGACCACGATGACGACGACCTCGACGATTCCAGTCTGCACCTTGACCTCCGATGTCCGTGTGCACTGCCGTCGTGCTGTTTGTCGTTTGTCGTATGTATCGCTGTCAAGGGTGCCGTTGTCGATGTTGTTGTTGTCGACGCTGTCGTCTGTTCTCTCTTCTCGGCCGGCTGTGACGTGGACGTTGACGACGACGACGACGAGACGGAATCGATGGCGACCACGATGACGACGACCTCGGCGAGTTCAGTCTGCACCTTGACCCTCGATGTCCGTGTGCACTGCCGTCGTGCTGCTTGTCGTTTGTCGTATGTATCGCTGTCAAGGGTGCCGTTGTCGTTGTTGTTGTCGACGTTGGTCGCTTTCGTTCTTTGAGTCTCGGTCTCGGTCCAAGTCAGGGGAGAAACAAAAAAGAGGCCATCAGCGCGGGCAGCGCGCTTCTTCTGACGGCGAACCCCCTCGAAAAATAAATAAACACGTGCCCGTCGTTGTAGTTGTCTGTCTTATGTCGGTCGGTCGGTCGGTCGGTCTGTCGTTCTGTCGAAACAAAGTCCCAAATTCCAACGATACCTGGTTGATCCTGCCAGTAGTCATATGCTTGTCTCAAAGCTTAAGCCATGCAAGTGTAAGTTCACGCCACGCATTAGAACGGGCGAAACCGCGAATGGCTCAGGAACCGGACCTAATCCTCGGGACCGTATTCCTCCTCGGAGGCGATGGATAACTGTGGCAATTCTAGAGCTAATACATGTGACACAGGCCGCGATCGGTCGGCGCGCCGTCGTCGCCACGCCTCGCGCGCTGGCACCCGCGTCGGCCGTTCCGGGTCGCGGCGCTACATATTAGACTGAGACCGATGCGCGTCATTCCGTCCTCCCGTCGTCGGCGTTCCCGCTCGCGGGTCCGTTCGGTGGCGGGGCTCATAGGGCGGCGCGCTCCGCTTTGGTGACTCTGGATAACTCACTGGTCGATCGCACGAGCTTTCACGCCCGGCGACGGGTCTCTCGAGGGTCCGCCCTATCAACTGTCGACGGTCGGTTAAGTGCCTACCGTGGTTACTACGGGTAACGGGGAATCGGGGTTCGATTCCGGAGAGGGAGCATGCGAAACGGCTACCACATCCAAGGAAGGCAGCAGGCGCGCAAATTACCCACTCCCGGCACGGGGAGGTAGTGACGAAAAATAACGACGCGGGACTCTGTCGAGGCCCCGCGATCGGAATGAGTACACTTCAAATCCGTTAACGAGGACCAACCGGAGGGCAAGTCTGGTGCCAGCAGCCGCGGTAATTCCAGCTCCGGTAGCGTATATTAAAGTTGTTGCGGTTAAAAAGCTCGTAGTCCGAACTCGGGTTCGTGGTCGCGCAAGCGGCCCCGGGGCGGCGGCGCCATCGTCCGTCGTTGACTTTGGTCGTCCGTTCGCATTCCCGGCCCTTTCCGCCGGTGTCAACCGCTAGCATACCCGCCACGCGGTCCTGCCGGCGAGGTGGACGAGGAGGTCGTGATCGGGATCCGGGAAAAAAAAAACAAGTGGTCGTCGGTTCGGTTCCGGGAGTAGTCTAACGGGGGGGTGCTACGTGTGTGTGTTTGGGTGCGTTCATTCGCATCCCCGCACTCTGACCCCCGCGCTTCTCTCCCTCTCCCTTTCCGCGCGTTCCTCTTTTTTTTTGAACCCCCCGGTCCGCTCCGAGTCCCTGCTTCGTGTCTTGTCTGCGCGCGTGTTGCGGTCGGCGGTTTCTCCTCCAAGGGTGCTCTTAACCGAGTGTCCGCGGCGGCCGGTACGTTCACTTTGAAAAAATTAGAGTGCTCAGAGCGGGCTGTTCAAGCTTGCATACGATAAGCATGGAATGATGGAAGAGGGCCTCGTCTACGTCTGTCGGTCTCCGTCTACGGCGAGGCAATGATCGAAGGGAGCGGTCGGGGCCACTCGTATTGCGACGTTAGAGGTGAAATTCTTGGATCGTCGCAAGACGAACTGCAGCGATGGCGTGTGGCAAGCACGTTTTCCTCGATCAAGAGCGAAAGTCGGAGGTTCGAAGACGATCAGATACCGTCGTAGTTCCGACCGTAAACGATGCCGACCGGCGATCCGCCGGCGTTCGCTTCCATGACCCGGCGGGTAGCCTGCGGGAAACCAGAGTTCGGTTCCGGGGGGAGTATGGTTGCAAAGCTGAAACTTAAAGGAATTGACGGAAGGGCACCACCAGGAGTGGAGCCTGCGGCTTAATTTGACTCAACACGGGAAAACTCACCCGGTCCGGACACCGGTAGGATTGACAGATCGATAGCTCTTTCTCGATTCGGTGGGTGGTGGTGCATGGCCGTTCTTAGTTGGTGGAGCGATCCGTCTGGTTGATTCCGATAACGAACGAGACTCCGGCCTGCTAACTAGTGCGCCGATGTCAGTGATTTTTACGGCGGGCTCGGCGTCCTCCGTGGCGCTCGGGTCCGGGTCGGTTTTCTCACGCACTTCTTAGAGGGACGGGTGGCAGAAAGCCACACGAGGCGGAGCGATAACAGGTCTGTGATGCCCTTAGATGTCCGGGGCCGCACGCGCGCTACACTGGAGGTATCAGCGGGGACTTCGCCCCGGCCCGAGAGGGTTGGGAAACCTCTGAACCACCTCCCGTGATAGGGATCGGGGCCTGTAACCAACCCCGTGAACGAGGAATTCCCGGTAGGCGCGGGTCAACAGCCCGCGTCGATCACGTCCCTGCCCTTTGTACACACCGCCCGTCGCTACTACCGATCGAACGGTCCGGTGAGGTCCTCGGATCTGGCCGACGACGCCGCCGGGCAGTGCGCGACGTGTCCGTCACGACACTCGTGCATCTACGCCTCGGCGTTCGATGCCTGGAGAAGACGACCGAACCCGATCGTTTAGAGGAAGTAAAAGTCGTAACAAGGTTTCCGTAGGTGAACCTGCGGAAGGATCATTACCGTTTTCCCGTTCGAGACTGGTTTGTTGTTTTCCGGCCTACCTCCTCTGTCTGTCGGCGTCAACGCCTCGAATGCGCGCAAACAAACCTATAAAAGGCGGAGCGAGAGATAGATTTGTGGTGACGCGGAGGTTTTTAAAGCCCCAGCTCTTCTTGCTTGCTTCCGCGTCTTACCACCTGTTTGTTTTTTCGCCCACCGCAAGTGATGGCCGCTTCTTCTTTGCCTTGTCGCCGCTTTATCGTTTTTTTTGTTTTTTTGCAGCCGCTGTGCCACCGCCGCTAGCTAAAAAAACAAACTACTCGCGACATTGCAATGCCGTCACGCCTCCTCGCACAGACCTCCTCGCACACTACTAAATCTATATAAACAAAAACTAATATAAAAAAACCAAGTGCTGAACCCTGGACGGGGGATCACTCGGCTCGTCCGTCGATGAAGAGCGCGGCCAGCCGCGATAACTGATGCGAATTGCAGGACTCAGTGAACATCGACACCTCGAACGCACATTGCGGCCCCGAGATCCCTTGTCTCGGGGCCACGTCCGGTCGAGAGGCGGAACGTTACATGTCTTTCTCCGTTAACGAAACGACATCTTGCCGTCCCCGTGCCCGCCCGGTCCTCGGCACGGTGGTAACCGGGACGTCGCAGGAGCGAGTGACGAGGGGGAAGAAAAATAAAAAAAGAATTGACTCCTTTCAATGTCTTTTTTTTTTTTAAAACCCTCTCCGGCCTCCTCCTTCGTCTCCCGCTGGCAGACCGCGGAGTCTTTTCCCTTTTCGACCGCGTGAAGAAACACTGTGGAGGAGGAGCAGGAGGAGTCTGTCCGAAAGCAGCCGAAGGGAGACCAAAAAAAAAGTACCGACCTAACCGACTGCCGACGTAAGCGCCGCCTGCTCGTCTCGCTCTCTGCCTCATGAAGGTGTCTCTCAGCGACGCCTCGAGCAGCGCGACGAGCACGGCCGTCGCACCGTAAAAAGGTGGCCGCGTCGTAGGCAACGCAACGTCGGATGGGGAGGACCCACGCTTTTTTTTAATTGTTGGCTTCTTCATTTTCGGTCGGACGGGCGCTATATCGGCCAGCCGTCGTCACACGGAGGGTACCGATCGAGATTCCTCTCCTCCAAACACCACACTCTACTAAAAACCGCCGCCCTCGGCTCGGACGAGACGACCCGCTGAACTTAAGCATATCGCTAAGCGGAGGAAAAGAAACCAACCGGGATTCCCTTAGTAACGGCGAGTGAACCGGGAGAAGCCCAACGCCGAATCCCGTCGCAAGTTAAAGGCTTCGGGACGTGTGGCGCATGGGTCGAAGGCAGCCGTTCGTTTTCGTCTCGCATAGTTCGGAGTTCCCTCGATCGGGGCCGCCCGCGGCGGGTGCCAGGCCCATTCGGTGCGGACGGCGAGCGACGGCCTTCGATCCGAGAGTCGGGTTGCTTGGGAACGCAGCCCAAATCGGGTGGTAAGCTCCATCCAAGGCTAAATACCGGGACGAGTCCGATAGTCGACAAGTACCGTGAGGGAAAGTTGAAAAGAACTTTGGAGAGAGAGTTCAAGAGAACGTGAAACCGCCCAGGGGTAAACGGGTGGGACCGCTCACCGCGATCGCGGGGGGACTCAGTCCGGTGCTGCCTAGGCTCGAGCCCAAACTCGATGTGTGTTCTTGAAAGAGAGGCCGTCGCGGCACAGGTCGTCGTTCGTCGTGTCCGCGGGGGACTCGTTCCCCGCGGTTCCAGCTTTTGTGCCCGCGTCGCCGACGAAGGAGACGGGCCGCGTGGATAGCGGGAAGGGAAACGTGGTGACGACCGCGGCGTCGGTAGGTGGCTGCGTCGGTTGGCTGCGACGGAGGGGACTCGTCCTCTCGATCGCTGCTGCCGCCGGGCCCTAACCCGCCGCATCCGTCGCCGCCGCTTCTTCTTTCCTCCTGCTCCCTCCGCGCGCGACTCCGCTGCACCCGTCCCCTTCATCATCGCTCGGCGTAATCATGGCGCGGGCGCTTCGGCGCGACCTCCGCGCGGCCGGCACCGGACGCACTTCCCCTCCGGTCCGTCGTCGCGACCCGTTCCCGGCGTGCAGGTCGAACACGCGGGTTTTTTTCCGTAGGCGGCAGGCGTTTCATCACCCTGAAAACCCCCGTCTTCCCACCTTGTGAAGTCGGGGGCCACCGGCCGTCGGGCCCGCGAACGTAACTGCCCCTTTCTGCCGGGAACGGAGGAAATCTGACACGATCCGTTACACGTGGCGAGCCGGTCCGTTTTGATCCCGCCGGAAGTCGCGTGCGGGCGACGCACTCTGTGTGTCGCTCCTTAGGCGCCCCACCGTCTCGGGCGCGTGCGCGATGAGAGGCGGGATAGGACTGGCGCGGCCTCGCCGTCACGCACCTCGCCGACGTTTCGGGTTCTTGTCGGGGGCAACCCCGCCCGCGCCCGTTTCCGTTTCCGGAGAGGTCGCTCGGCGACGCTTTTTTACTCGAGCCGCCCGCCACCCCGGGTCAGCGACGTGCATCGGCAACCCACCCGACCCGTCTTGAAACACGGACCGAGGAGTCCTGGCCGTTCGCGAGTCGTAGGGGCCACCTCTGACTAACCCCGAAGGCGAAGCGAAAGCGAGAGAGCGTGTAGGAGGGCGTCGATCGGGAGAGGTGTCGTGGCAAAGTCGTCCGGGGGTCGTCGGGGGGTGTCGTCGGTCTCGTGCCGTCGTCTTCTCCTCGCCTCACCCGCCTCCGAGCCGTGCCCGATCCCGCCGGCGCGGCGTTTTCGGCCTTCCGCCGTCGCTGCTGCGGTGCCCGCAACTTTTCCTTTTTTCTCTCTTCCCGAGAGAGATAGGAGAGGGAAGGCTCGTGGCTGACGTGCGGTTGTTTTTCCCTCCTCCCCGAGAGGGGACCGGCGCATCATCCAAAAAGGGGAATTGCCGGGCGCCAGCTTCCATATCCTCCTTCCGCCCATCGGTGAGATCCCGCGGCTTGAACTAGTCCTATTTTGTCGTCGAGTTTAGGCGCTGCGCGCGGGCGCATCACCCCCGGGTCGGTTTCCCCTTTTTCCGAGTACGACTCGGCCGACTCTGGCGTAGCGAGCGACCAGGGACCCGAAAGATGGCGATCCACGCCCGGTCGGGATGAAGCCAGAGGAAACTCTGGTGGAAGTCCGAAGCGCCTCTGACGTGCAAATCGATCGTCGGAACCGGGTGTAGGGGCGAAAGACCAATCGAGCCGTCTAGTAGCTGGTTCCCTCCGAAGTTTCCCTCAGGATAGCTGGCGCTCGATCGTCGCAATTCCATCCGGTAAAGCGAACGATTGGAGGCCCCGGGGCCGTTCACGGCCTCGACCTACTCTCGAACTCGGAACGGGTGGAACGGGCCGACTCTCCCGAACGACGGAGCCGACCCATCCGGCCGCCGCCGCCAGCACGCTTCGCTGGGCGGTTGGTCACCTCGAATGCGAGTGCCAAGTGGGCCACTTTTGGTAAGCAGAACTGGCGCTGTGGGATGAACCAAACGTCCGGCTAAGGTGCCTAACGCGACGCCCATGAGATCCCCGAAAGGGTGTCGGTCGATATAGACAGCAGGACGGTGGCCACGGAAGTCGGAATCCGCTAAGGAGTGTGTAACAACTC
>NW_027633951.1:5000-12500 GCF_053919585.1 Euprymna scolopes
GACTGGGCAAGGCCGAGCACCCCCCCCCCACCCACCCACCGCCACCCACCGCCTTCTAAATAATCTCTTCTCTTCTACTTTTACTCATGACTCTGGGTTTGATCCTTCCTACTTACCTACCATAACATTTTTTAAACTCCCCCCCCCCGTCCCGGAAACAAACACTCGGGCAACGCCGGGTACCCCCGCTAGTAGTTAAATAAAACGAATATCACTTTTAAAAAAATTTATCTACAACTGTAACACTTAAAATTACATTGAAATAAAATGAACAGAAAGTTTTGAATTGAAAGCCACGCTTAATTTCAGATGGGTAGCTAATCTGTATAAGTCCTGGAGATGAAAAAGAGTTTTGGGTGGGCAACTAATCTGTATGAGTCTTAAAGTTTAAAATTTGCAGACAAAAAGCAATAATCTTTTTCATGTGGACACGAAAAAATTATGTGTGGGAATTCTGAAAGATCCAATATTTTTATGGAGCGATCCCGGTTTCTGATTGGTAGATAGCAGAATGTGGCTCCATTTGATTGGTCAGTTTCTTATCGTCAGTGTCTATAAGTAGAACCTTCCAATTTTGTTTAATCATACCTTCATATATATTGATGAAGATGAGTCGCTTTGCTGCTTCTGTTGCTTGGAGACTTGAGTAGAACAAGCTGTGCGTACGTGGCCCCCCTCTGGTGCTGCATGTGAGATGACACCACAAAAAATAGTGAAGAAATGATGAATGTGAGAAGTGTGAAGGGCCAACGTTGCCTTCACATTTTTGCCAAGTTTCAGAACAATCTAACGGATGGGGCAAAAGTTATGAGATAAAAAGTGTCATTTTTTGCAATTTTGGGGCATTTGTGACCCCTTTTGAGCTCCTGGGAATGCCAAATCCTGGTGAAAAATGGACAAATCGTGCAGTTTCACGCCTTAAGACATGTATATGTGAATTCAGCACCACGGAAAACCACTATATAGACATACATATCAAGTTTTGGAGTAATATGAAAAAAGAGCTCCAAAAAGGCATGTTTTTTTTTTAACCCTAAAAGTCACAGAGAAACGTGAACCAGAATTTTGCCAGGGTCATTCATACTGAATTTATATTAAGAACAATGGGCTCCACATTTTGGTCAAGTTTCAGAAAAATCTAATGGATGGATCAAAAGTTATGGGTCAAAAAGTGTCATTATGACCTCTTTTGAGCCCCGGGGACACACCGGGAATTTTCACAAAAAAAAAATATTTTTACTGTGCACATCTATTTAATGAAATACCATTTGTGGCAAAATTTAGGAAAAACTAATGGACGGTTATCTGGCAATAGTCTGGACTAATGGCCGCACCGACGGATGTATGGAAAGTCGCACGGACGCCACTGAAAACATAGGTCTTTCTCCGATAAATCGGGGGGACCAAAATATAAGTCAAGAATTCATTTCTTCATAATCAGCCCAACAGGTGAAGGGCCAGGAACTGGTCCAGTACCTCTCGGACTGAGATGCACCGCCTGGATATTACCTAGGGGGTCCATCCTACTAGGCCTTGCCACCTAGCTTTTAGGTGGAGTAAGTTTACTGCTTGTTGCTTGAGGCGCCCTCTACCAAGGAATACTTTAGCAGCTTGTTACATGTTCATTTTTCAAACCAAATAAAAGTTTTAGATACCGTTAAAACACACAAAACTTATCCAGGTAGGTAGAAGAGTAACTTATCTTGTTTTTGGTAACATTCATTTATTATATTTTTGAATTATTGACCTTTATTTTTTTTTGTTGGCTTCTCTGCTAAATCCCCGAAAACGCTTTCGTCATTAGACGTTATCTATCATACTTCCGGTTGTTTCTTGGGGCACGTGACCAGATTCGATGACGCCAGGTTTAATAGCTCCGTTATTAGATACATAACTGTAGGAATTGCATAGTCATAGTGGATGGTGCATGACTTATTTCCAACTGTTTTTTCTGGTAAACATGTTCCCAGGATTTGCTGCTGTATTCGATATTCAACTTTTAAAAGATTGTCCAGTGGCGATATTTACACACTGTATTGTGTCGAACTTTACAGGCGGATGTTACGTGGCTCACACTCTATATTTCTGTGTGGCAGAACCTGCACTTATCATTGCTGATATCGCTCAGCTCCTTTAGATCATTGGCCATCAAGTTTTGATTTATAACAATTTAATTAAACAAGAACCCAAGTTTACCCAAACTTGGGTTCTTGTACCGGAAAAATATCCAGTAAATAAAACGTTGTTTAGTAAATCGTTATTTTTTTTTTTTCAGTTTTTTTTTTTATTTCCATACACCAAACATGGATATAAATATCACTAAAACATCCACTGGGTCATAAGCTTCATTTCGGTACCTTACTTGCCTGGGTAGGTTGCCTGTAGGCTGAGATAAACCGCATCACACACACACACACACACCCAAAAACAGGCAGACAGTAGGAAAATTTATAATAAGATATGGGCAGCCATCATAATCCTTTCCTGATCACAGTTTCTGTAGATTTCCTTGCCTATATAGTCCTGGGTTAATTCATCCAGAAAATACTTGACACATTGTTGGTTGACCAATTCTTACAGTCTTTTGCGATGGAAGTTCTTGGTGTATTTTTAGCGATTCTTTTGGGCTGTTTCTGTAGCTTGCTTTCTGATTTTGTCTCACTTGTAAAACAGTCTTGTCCAAAATGTTTGGCCAGTTTCATGATGGAGTTTTTTTCTGACCGTTCTTGTTTTGTTATATTGATGCACCATCATGAGGTTTTGATTTTCGAAGCTCATCAGATCGGCGATTCTGTATGGTTTTACGACATTACTATTCAAATTTAGAGCTAGCAGTAAAAAAAAAAAATAAAAAAAAAAAAACAGTTCTAAAACTGCTCTAAAAACTAATCCCCCCCCTCGAAGTTTTAAAATAATTATTATTGCTGTTTTTTACTTCCCACCAAGGTTTTCATATGGCTTCACACGTAATCACCTAAAAAAGAAGAATATCATTTTTTAGGGGAGGAGGGTGATTCAGGTGTGGGTGTTAATCTATAAATTTAGTAAACTATCTTCCTTTCTTGCAATATTTTTCATTATTAGGACTTATACATGAGTCGTGAGTCGTTTTTGAAATACGATTCAACGAGCTGCCCCCCCCTTATAATGTTGTCACTCTTTGGGCTGTGATTAAAGCGTACAAGGGGCGTGCAATAAGTAATGCCCCTGACCCACTTCCAGTTATCTGATATACCTTAAATTTTGCATGTGCAATGATTTATATCTCTACGGGTTATGTGGCAAATTACAGCTCTGAACTAATTGTGGTTTCTGTTTTACAGGTGTTTGAACTGAGTCAGGTGTGAAATGGAGCCTATTGAATGTCGAGGAGTGATCCGGTTCTTGTATTTGAAAGGACAAACGCCATAGGAGACTTTTGATGAAATGAAAGTAACTTATGGTGATAATGCTCCATCATATGACCTTGTAAAACGCTGGCATCGTGAATTCAAACATGGCCGGAAATCTGTGGAAACAGCTCCCAGACCTGTTCGCCCCCTTCTGCCATTGATGAGGCATCTGTCCGTCAAGTTGAGGCTGCCATTTTGGAAGATCGGCGCATTACTATTCGCCAAATAGCCCAAGATGTCAAGATGAGTACAGGGTCTGTGGAAACTATCATTCATGACCATTTGCATATGCATAAGGTGTCTGCCAGATGGATTCTCAGGTTGCTCACACCATTCCAGAAGCGAGAACACGTTGAGTGCTCGAGGATGAATTTGGAGATGTGCCATGATGATGATGACGATGATGCTGATGCTGATGATGATGAAGAAAATTATACCGATGATTCTGATGATGATGATGATGATGATTATTATGATGATGATGATGATGATGATGATGATGATGATGATGATGATGGTGGTGGTGGTGGTGGTGGTGGTGGCGGCGGCGGTGGTGATGATGATGATGATGATGATGATGATGATGATGATGATGATGACGACGACCTCATTTTTCAGCAAATAAAAGAAAAAAATTTTATCTTATTCTGCATTCGGCTTCACAAAAAAACAAAGGTGCAGTCCTTAAGAACTGAACGACACTCCTTTGTCGTTTTGCAAATTTCAAACTCAAGTGGGTCAAAAAAAAAAAAAAAGAAAAGGATGTCTCACAAATAAATGGGACAAATGTGCAGATGTAGTTTCCTATTTCAGTACGGATACTAACTATGGAGATTTGATAGCTGTCTGTCTGGAGCCACAACTATACTATTACTTTTATCAAATTATATTTTTAATGCTTCACTCAAGGATGGAAGGGTTTGCTCAGCGCCAAAGTCAACAGAATCAAAAACATTTTTAATATCTTCACTATTGACTGCACTATGCTGCTAGCCCTGTGCAGTTCTAGGGGGTCCACTCTGCCTTCTTTCTTTGAGAAGGGGTTAGGTTATTGCTAACTACCCAAGGCGCCCTACCAGGGAATACCGACGGGGCAGCTCAGGCATTTTTGCATGCTAGAGTGATCCTCCTCCGGGGTGCTGGCTTTTTAATCTTACTTTCTGACCCTTTATGTCATATTTTCACACCATAGGAAGGAAGTTAAATACCTACTATTCTCCCAGGCATTAGCTTCTCCTTTTTGGTAATGATACCATCCTCACATGCATTATCTCCTTCCCCTCCTTTTTTTATGGGGGGGGGTGTAGCAGTAATATAATATCCATTCATCATGATATCACCCTCATAGGAATTATCTCCTCCTTTTTTGGGGTGGAGCGTAAGAGGTAAGGTAATATATGTGGAACAAGGTGGGATTGCCGCCCTAGAAAAGACAATATGGTTTTATTTCTGTTTGATTAAACCGGTTTTCTTTTTTTTGTTGCAAACCATTTACTAGTTGGTCAATTGTGTACAAATCCCAAGAGCGATAGGAGCCTTCTATCATGTCTGAAAATGAAACAATGAGCAACGAGTGAGATCAGAGATGCCCTGATGTACAATCCATGCTCTTTATCGATCCAAGTCATGACAACAGGACCATTGCCAGCACCCTCAAAATGCATCGCTGGATTGCTACGAATAACAGGGATATGTGCAGGGTGATGAAAATATAGTTTCTGGCCACATCATGCCACCTCACATTTTCGAAGTCGGTTTGAAAGTCAACACCAAAGTGTACCTGGAAGTGCTGAAGAGTGTGGTGATCCCCTGTTGCAATCAGGTGGCCACTGGCAGACCCTGGGTGTGGTAGCAGGATTCATCAGCAGCCCAAAAGTCCAAAGAGACCCAGGCTTGGTTTCAGAATGAATGCTACAAGTTTGTACCCTTCTCTCACTGACCCCCCCCCTTTACTGACCTGAACCTGCTGAACTACTTTATTTGGTCATATGTTAAGAACAGCACCAACATGACCTCCCACAACACCAAAGTCAGCGTGATCGCTGCCATTTGGCGAGTATTCTGTTCTGTCTGCCTGTTTCCCACCGGACTACAACTTGGATGTCTTCAAGTCCAATGTTAACAAATTCCTAATGAACCGCCCCCTTAAGTAAACACTTCATCAAATCTCCACACTAACGTAATGTACTTGCAATAACCCTTATCCCTGAGTGGCTTCCGGGCCTTGATAAGTGGTGATCACTGTGTAAAAAAAAAAAAAAAAAAGCTCCTGCTAGCGCTTGTAGAAAAAGGCATGCTCCTAGTTCCAGACCCATATTGAGGTGGTGATTGAGGCTGAAGGTGGCTACATTGAATAGATATCAGCTCTATTACATAATCAAGTTACCTGAATTGATTTTTTTCAGTACTTGTTTACTTTAATGAAGACATTAAAAAATGAAAATATTGAAAAAAAAAAAATGATATTGTACGTACCCATTATGGAATTAAGTTCCCATAAAAATTTTTCACTTAATTTGATCAAGTACTTTTTTTTTTTACTTTTTTGCAGCGGAAAAACATTTTGTTGCGACAGCGAGCCAACCATGTTTGGATTTTTAGACCACAAGGAAGGGAGGGGAAGTATGCCACAGGAAATTAAACAAAAAACAAGTGAATTTATAGGCAGCCTGGAAAAATCATGGATTACAATAGAAAAATGTGAGCATGAAAACTAATATGGTTAAGCTTAAACATGGAAAAGTAAAGGACAAGATATTCTAGTAAAAAATATAATAAATTTATAACTTAAAATATGTTCGAACATGTTTTCCCTGACATATACGCACCCACATGTACGCACGCACATACGCACAGACACATACATATATTCACGTTCACGTATATACACTCACATTCACATGCATACACACACACATGCTAACGTACACACATGTACGCACACATACGCGCACATGCACGCACACATGGGAAGCGTCACTTCCCCTGAAAGGAATTCTAGACATGCGCAGTCAGAACACTCACCCCGATATAAAAGTCCACAACATCATTAAACTTCCTCTTTTCTTCCCTTTTTGCCTGGATTCATCAACCAGGCAAGTTCGGCGTCCATAGCTCTTGGCTTGAAGACTTTTCCACGTGGACGACTGCTATCATGAACGCACGGTTTTTCTGAGGCAAACACTCCCTTTCTATTACCCTTTCTACGTGCGGGAGGCCATTTCTCATCCTCGACTTCATTTCTTTCTTTTCCACGCATGTAGTCGTCAACGCCTGAATGAACTCGTGTTACACGTAAACCATTTAATTTTGACATAAAATAAACGACATGTTTATTTTATCCAGCAATTGAGTTTTTGTTTCCTTCATTCCATGCGTTTCATTATTTTCTTTTGTAGCGAGTTGGGATCTTTATATCCTGGCCCACAACAAATATTACAGCATTAAGAATTTTATTTTAATTCAATTCATAACATTATATAATCAATTCTTAATGTTTCAATATTTTAAGTTATAAATTTATATATCTATAAAAATTAAAATATCTGTCTGTCTGTCTGTCTACATTTCCCTACCAAATAAGTCTGTCAATTTTCGGTCTAGAGACTCAAAATTTGACATAAGGAGTATATTGCGATTTCGGAAAATCTTTTTAATCAGTTTTTGCCCAGAAATTTGGTTGTTAAGTTGTCAAACGTAAACGATTTGACCTTTGAAAACTCTACCAGACTCCGCTGCCAATTTTGGATCTAAACACTTAAAATTTTAAATGTAGGTTACTTGGACATGGATCAAACTTTTTAATTTGATTTGAGCCCCCCCCCACCAAAAAAAAAAATTTTAAGGGGTCAAAATTGGGGTCAAAGTTAAGAAAAAAGTTAACCTCTGCGGTCTCTATCAAATTACTCAGCCAATTTCTGGTTTAAACATTTGAAATTTTAAACAAAGGGTATTCAGAGATAGGACAAGCGTTTTAATCAGTTGGGATCGAAAATTTGAGCTGCCAATGGGTCAAATTTCAAAAGATTAGTCTTTTGCGGTGTCTAGCAAACTATTTGGCCAATTTTGAGTCTAACCATTTGAAATTTATACATAAGGAGTATCCAGA
>NW_027633951.1:15000-20867 GCF_053919585.1 Euprymna scolopes
GTAAACTATATATATATAATTTGTAAACTATATGTATATAATTTGTAAACTATATGTACATAGTTTGTAAACTATATGTATATAGTTTGTAAACTATATGTATATAGTTTGTAAACTATATGTATATAGTTTGTAAACTATATGTATATAGTTTGTAAACTATATGTATATAGTTTGTAAACTATATGTATACAGTTTGTAAACTATATGTATACAGTTTGTAAACTATATGTATACAGTTTGTAAACTATATGTATACAGTTTGTAAACTATATGTATATAGTTTGTAAACTATATGTATATAGTTTGTAAACTATATGTATATAGTTTGTAAACTATATGTATATAGTTTGTAAACTATATGTATATAGTTTGTAAACTATATGTATATAGTTTGTAAACTATATGTATATAGTTTGTAAACTATATATATATATATATATATAGTTTGTAAACTATATATATATATATATATAGTTTGTAAACTATATGTATATAGTTTGTAAACTATATGTATATAGTTTGTAAACTATATATATATATATATATATATAGTTTGTAAACTATATATATATATATATATAGTTTGTAAACTATATGTATATAGTTTCTAAACTATATGTATATAGTTTGTAAACTATATATATATATATATAGTTTGTAAACTATATATATATAATTCGTAAACTATATGTATATGTATATAGTTTGTAAACTATATATATATATATATATATAGTTTGTAAACTATATATATATAATTCGTAAACTATATGTATATGTATATAGTTTGTAAACTATATATATATATATATATATATATATAGTTTGTAAACTATATATATATAATTCGTAAACTATATGTATATGTATATAGTTTGTAAACTATATATATATATATATAGTTTGTAAACTATATATATATAATTCGTAAACTATATGTATATGTATATAATTTGTAAACTATATGTATATATATATAGTTTATAAACTATATATATATAGTTTGTAAACTATATATATATAGTTTGTAAACTATATATAGTTTGTAAACTATATATATATAGTTTGTAAACTATATATAGTTTGTAAACTATATATATATATATATAGTTTGTAAACTATATATATATAGTTTGTAAACTATATATATATAGTTTGTAAACTATATATATATAGTTTGTAAACTATATATATATAGTTTGTAAACTATATATATATAGTTTGTAAACTATATATATATATAGTTTGTAAACTATATATATATATAGTTTGTAAACTATATATATATATAGTTTGTAAACTATATATATATATAGTTTGTAAACTATATATAGTTTACAAACTATATACATATAGTTTACAAACTATATATCTATATATATATATATATATATAGTTTATAGTGTGGGGTGGGATTAAGCAGCCTGTCGGGTTTGTCGAGTGTGTTCACGTCATGGGGGCACAAGTGATTGCCGTTCGTCAGAGCATTCACCATTAAAATAATTGTAGAACAGGCAGAGGGATGCAACGTTTCGTCGATGGGACGGAGGCTGAAGCTTAGATGCCAGTTCATGGCCTATCAGATGCACTAGCCCAAATATGACAACAATACTCCATACATGGGCGAATGGTTGCCTTATAGAGGTACAGGATACTTTCGAGTGTTAGTAGTTTTCTAGCACGATAGAGAGAGCCTACCTTCTTTGCAGCAGCCCTGGCAATGCTTATTGTAGTTTATATATATATATAGTTTATAAACTATATATATATAGTTTATAAACTATATATATATAGTTTATAAACTATATATATATAGTTTATAAACTATATATATATAGTTTATAAACTATATATATATAGTTTATAAACTATATATATATAGTTTATAAACTATATATATATAGTTTATAAACTATATATATATAGTTTATAAACTATATATATATATAGTTTATAAACTATATATATATAGTTTATAAAATATGTATACATAGTTTATAAAATATGTATACATAGTTTATAAAATATGTATACATAGTTTATAAAATATGTATACATAGTTTATAAAATATATGTATACATAGTTTATAAAATATGTATACATAGTTTATGAAATATGTATACATAGTTTATGAAATATGTATACATAGTTTATGAAATATGAATACATAGTTTATGAAATATGAATACATAGTTTATGAAATATGAATACATAGTTTATGAAATATGAATAGTTTATGAAATATGAATACATAGTTTATAAAATATGAATACATAGTTTATAAAATATGAATATATTGTTTATAAAATATGAATATATAGTTTATAAAATATGTATATATATATAGTTTATAAAATATGTATATAGGGTTTGTATTACTGTACACATAGATTCGAAAAAGTTGTCAAAAACAAATATATAACAAATAAATGTTATCAAAGGCAAGATAAGTTACTTTTCTACCAATCTGGATATATTTTTTGTGTTTTTATTCAATGTAACATATTTATTCGAAAATTCAAGATAGCGTTTCACACCCTCTTTAACACCGTAAGTTTGGGAAAAGGTGTTATAAATAAAAATACTACACAAAAGACTATTAAAACCCCCGCCGAATATATGTCAACCTATGTCACGGTAACATATATTGAGCGAGTTTTTAACAGTATTTTATCCGTTTTTTTATTTATAACACCTTTTCCCAAACTTACCGTGTTAAAGAGAGAATCAGACGCCATCTTGAATGTTCCAATACATCGGTAAACACTGTATGGTTTTCAAGCTGAATAAACATGTTACATTGATTAAAAACACGAAAAATATATCCAGTTTGGTAGAAAAGTAACTAATCTTGCCTTTGATAACATATATTTGTTATATATTTGTTTTTTGACATCTTTTTCGAATCTGTGTACAGTAATACAAACCCTGTATATATATATCACTGACTTTAGCAAATAGGGTGCATACCTTTATAACTATTTGCTAATATTTTCACTCCTCTGATGAGATGGTAGACATCGAAACCCTATAGGTTAAGGAGATAAACTTTCTAAAACATTCTTTGTCTTGCTTAGAATAATAAAAATTCTTTGATATGAAACTCAACCACTTCATTTCATTTCAATGAGAGTTTTTTGAAATTCATTGAATTACAATTTAATATATATATATATATATATATATATATATATATATATATATGGTTTATAAAATATGCATATATATATGGTTTATAAAATATGCATATATATATGGTTTATAAAATATGCATATATATATGGTTTATAAAATATGCATATATATATGGTTTATAAAATATGCATATATATATGGTTTATAAAATATGCATATATATATGGTTTATAAAATATGCATATATATATGGTTTATAAAATATGCATATATATATGGTTTATAAAATATGCATATATATATGGTTTATAAACTATGTATATATATATGGTTTATATGTATATATATATGGTTTATATGTATATATATATGGTTTATATGTATATATATATGGTTTATATGTATATATATGGTTTATATGTATATATATATGGTTTATATGTATATATATATGGTTTATATGTATATATATATGGTTTATATGTATATATATATGGTTTATATGTATATATATATGGTTTATATGTATATATATATGGTTTATATGTATATATATATGGTTTATATGTATATATATATGGTTTATATGTATATATATATGGTTTATATGTATATATATATGGTTTATATGTATATATATATGGTTTATATGTATATATATATGGTTTATAAACTATGCATATATATATGGTTTATAAACTATGCATATATATATGGTTTATAAACTATGCATATATATATATGGTTTATAAACTATGCATATATATATATGGTTTATAAACTATGCATATATATATATGGTTTATAAACTGTGCATATATATATTTGGTTTATAAACTGTGCATATATATATTTGGTTTATAAACTGTGCATATATATATTTGGTTTATAAACTGTGCATATATATATTTGGTTTATAAACTGTGCATATATATATTTGGTTTATAAACTGTGCATATATATATTTGGTTTATAAACTGTGCATATATATATTTGGTTTATAAACTGTGCATATATATATTTGGTTTATAAACTGTGCATATATATATTTGGTTTATAAACTGTGCATATATATATTTGGTTTATAAACTGTGCATATATATATTTGGTTTATAAACTGTGCATATATATTTGGTTTATAAACTGTGCATATATATTTGGTTTATAAACTGTGCATATATATTTGGTTTATAAACTGTGCATATATATTTGGTTTATAAACTGTGCATATATATTTGGTTTATAAACTGTGCATATATATTTGGTTTATAAACTGTGCATATATATTTGGTTTATAAACTGTGCATATATATTTGGTTTATAAACTGTGCATATATATTTGGTTTATAAACTGTGCATATATATTTGGTTTATAAACTGTGCATATATATTTGGTTTATAAACTGTGCATATATATTTGGTTTATAAACTGTGCATATATATTTGGTTTATAAACTGTGCATATATATTTGGTTTATAAACTGTGCATATATATTTGGTTTATAAACTGTGCATATATATTTGGTTTATAAACTGTGCATATATATTTGGTTTATAAACTGTGCATATATATTTGGTTTATAAACTGTGCATATATATTTGGTTTATAAACTGTGCATATATATTTGGTTTATAAACTATGCATATATATTTGGTTTATAAACTATGCATATATATTTGGTTTATAAACTATGCATATATATTTGGTTTATAAACTATGCATATATATTTGGTTTATAAACTATGCATATATATTTGGTTTATAAACTATGCATATATATTTGGTTTATAAACTATGCATATATATTTGGTTTATAAACTATGCATATATATTTGGTTTATAAACTATGCATATATATTTGGTTTATAAACTATGCATATATATTTGGTTTATAAACTATGCATATATATTTGGTTTATAAACTATGCATATATATTTGGTTTATAAACTATGCATATATATTTGGTTTATAAACTATGCATATATATTTGGTTTATAAACTATGCATATATATTTGGTTTATAAACTATGCATATATATTTGGTTTATAAACTATGCATATATATTTGGTTTATAAACTATGCATATATATTTGGTTTATAAACTATGCATATATATTTGGTTTATAAACTATGCATATATATTTGGTTTATAAACTATGCATATATATTTGGTTTATAAACTATGCATATATATTTGGTTTATAAACTATGCATATATATTTGGTTTATAAACTATGCATATATATTTGGTTTATAAACTATGCATATATATTTGGTTTATAAACTATGCATATATATTTGGTTTATAAACTATGCATATATATTTGGTTTATAAACTATGCATATATATTTGGTTTATAAACTATGCATATATATTTGGTTTATAAACTATGCATATATATTTGGTTTATAAACTATGCATATATATTTGGTTTATAAACTATGCATATATATTTGGTTTATAAACTATGCATATATATTTGGTTTATAAACTATGCATATATATTTGGTTTATAAACTATGCATATATATTTGGTTTATAAACTATGCATATATATTTGGTTTATAAACTATGCATATATATTTGGTTTATAAACTATGCATATATATTTGGTTTATAAACTATGCATATATATTTGGTTTATAAACTATGCATATATATTTGGTTTATAAACTATGCATATATATTTGGTTTATAAACTATGCATATATATTTGGTTTATAA
>NW_027633952.1:7500-17500 GCF_053919585.1 Euprymna scolopes
GAAAGTATTATGGGGTAATTAACACCTTCGATGCCGTTGGTTTCGACAACAATACTTTTTCACACCCACTTGCCAAATTTCTCAAGGAGTTTAATATGAAAAGATTTCAAACGAATAGAGTTTTATTTTATTTTCCTGGAGCCACATTGTCTGACACCGTCGCATTTTTCTCGGGTTTCGGAAAAGTTAAAAATATACATGAATATCTCACAATGAATTTATCAAAGTCTGGATAAAATAGATAAAGAGAAAACATTTAGAAATTTTTCAGATTGAAAAAGAAATTATATTTACATTTAAAAGTCCCCCCTCATTGAAATTCTACTTTTGGACGATATTTGTAAACCCACTAAAAACCAAATTATTTTTAGATCTAGGATGAAGCTCTAAACTGTCTTCACGTATTAAAAAAGGTGCTTGTGCAGTTTACACTATGTTAAAAAACGAAAAATAAAAAAATATATATATTCTATGTACTCGTTATGGAATGAAGTTCTCATAAAAAAATCACGTAATTTCATCAAATAGTTTTTATTTTATGCCGTAAAAACGATTTGGGAAATTCGGAATCTTCCTAAAAAAACTGCGATAATTAGTCAAGGGAGCGTAAAACAAAAACTATTTAATGAAATTACGTGATTTTGTTATGAGAACTTCATTCTATAACGAGTACGTAGATCTATAGAGTTTAGTTTTACTAATAGTTTAAAAGAAATAAATATTTATAATCGGTACAAGCAATTGAAAATTAACTTTTGAAAAATATTCAAAGAATCGATTTTGGAATCGGAAATTATACACAAATTTTTCCGATGCCGATTCCGATTCCCCGAAAATTACCGATTTAACCGATTCCCGATTCCGATTCATCGGCACAACACTAATATATATGCATATATATATATATATATATATATATATACATACATATATACATGCATATATATATATATATATATATATACACATTAGGGTAGGTCGATTTTTCAATTTTTTAAAAATTTTAAAAAGAGGTATAAACCGAAAGTTGTATATTACTATATTAAGTACTCATACAAAAAATTAGATCAAATGCTTCAGCGGTTTTTTGAGCATTTGGCATCAAAGATCCTAAACAACCAAATACAGAAAATTCTTGTTTTCTGCATAATTTCGCTTGAATTATTGTGTGAAAAAACAAATAATTTTACTATTTACATCACAAAATGTCCTTTTATTATATAAAAATGATATGAATAAAAACAAAATGATAATCTTGAAATTGAAAATCTACCCCCCCCCATTTTCAGTATTTGTTTGACTGCCATTTAACATAATGAATTAACCTGTAATATTTGAATAGGTTAAAAATTAATTTACTTTTACAAGTGAAAATATAACATACAAACAAATAAGGATAAACAAACACTATTTTAATAAAGCTTAGTAAATAGTCAAACTGCTCTATATATGAGCCTTTCGACAAAAATGACGGTCTCAACTTTTGACTCAATAATTTTCCTATTATTTGTTTATGCCTTGCCTCAGAACCATAAACACTCAGTGAAGCTTCTGTTGTTAATTTTACTGCCCGTTCCACACCCTGAGAATGTGAAGGCAAATCTGGCAAATCCACTTTAGTTCCATTTATTAAACAATCACGAAGTTCGGAATCAGAAAATTCCTCCGTCATTGCTGGTTCGTAAATTCCACATGAAGTTAAATTTATTAACCCTGTCCAATGAGTGGCATCAAAATTTATAATCGGGATTCTTTTCAATCGTTTCCCGGTTGGTTCTGCATTCTTGAAAGAATATAAAAATTAAATAATTGAATTATTAAAAAATTCTAATCTTCACTGCTTTAATAATTATGATGAAAATAGATAAAATGATTCTATAGATTAAAATAAATAATTAAATCAGTGATATAACTAAATATTTACTTACCTAATGGCCAGAATTCTTTTTAAAGCTTCTTCTCTTACTTCAACTTCCTCAGATTTGAGCATGGAATATAAAAAGTTTTCGGGCAGTAAACAAAATGCATTCCATTGAATGTTTCTTAATGTGATCTTTTGGATTTCACCAGGCTGCTTTTTAATCCTCTGGATCATATTAAAAATGTTAACTTGCTGGTTGTGTAATTTATTATATCTTTTAATTTCAAACCAGCAAGTGGCATACACATTTACAACAAAATTTACAAGACTCTGCAGTTTTGTTGTGAGTCTTTGTGGGTATGCGCCATGAGTCCATAAACACATGAGCCTGATGGCCAAAGTTAACCACCTTGCTTGGTTTAAAGGGCCAATTTTCCAGGAAGCATATCTAGGGTCAACTTGACCTCTAGAAATGCCTACTGTGTATTCAAACAAAAGTCTTTGATCACAGCTGAGATCATTTATTTGATCAATTTTTACAATTGAATCCAGAGGACTGCTAATGGAGGAAAATGCTATTTGGGGTAAATCATGATAATCATTTGAGCATAATTTCCCCAGGGAGCCACTGAAGGTTGTAGGGCCTTTTGCACAGCCATCTAGGTTTTTAAAAAGGGCTCTGAAGGGCAGTTCATTTTGATGCAAAGAGCAACCAATTGTATGTAGATTTTTTTAAAATTTCTTTTCTAAAATTGATACCAGTCCACCTTCACAACCTGTGTTGGCATTAGTATTATCAACAAGGATGGCCTTTATTGAGCTCTCACTATTGAATTCCTTTAGAACATCCAGCACTTGATCTGCATGAACAGCACCTGTTGCACCAGTTTTAGGTAAAATTCTATGAGTCAGGTAATGACTTTCAGATGGTGTCTCCTTTGTAAAAGTCAAATGCCGTTCGGGGCTCTTAGTTTTTTTCACAGACTTTAGTCCATTTTTATCGACAACTTTTTTATATTTTAACGTGTCCTTATCAAGTCTCCCGTCAACTCCAATACAGATGAGGTTCCCCACACTTTCTTCATGCTTTTGTTGAGCTGTTTCTTTCACTTTGGCTTTTGCTCTGTCAATTTTGCATTTATCAATAATAATATTGTTAGATGGTCAAAGAGAGATAATCCATAAATCGATAAATGCAGAATTATCTCCCTTCCATTAGTTGTGCCTGGCAGCTAGGCGAGACCAGGAGAACAGACTGGGACATTCAACATGGCCGCTATAGACTATCGTTCCTCAATCGTTCATTACGAACATTTAAGTTTATGTTATAGTTAAATAAATAATGTATTACAAATGCATTCAGTGTTGATTATAATTCATACCCTTTCAAATATCGGTTTTACCAAATAATCACAAACACATCAATGGCGACGATGGATTTGGATTTTAACTCGCAGAAAAACATAAACGCACATGGTGTTAGGTTCTAAGAAGCGATTTACGCCTCAAGCCGCGATTTTCCTGAGCAAATTTCCACATTTTTTTTTAACACAAAAAAAAGAAAAAAAAAAGAAGAGATTTCAATAATTCTTTTTTTGAACACAAAAAAAAAAAAATTTCAATTTTTTTTTTTTTGAAAAAAAAAAAAAAACAGGAATTTTTCTTTTACAATATTTTTTTTTTCTTGTTGAAGAAAGAAAAAAAAAACACTCCACCTGCCATGGATCTAAATATGCTCGAGAGAATCCTTCAATCCCAACAAACGGAATTTTTAAAAGCCCAGAACAGTCTTATTGAAAATCTGACAACCCAGTTTAACAAGCAAATTATAAACTTACCAAAATCAAATTCTCTGGACTCCATAGCAAGCACGATAACGGAATTTTTGTTCAATCCGGACTCAAAACAAACATTCAACGCTTGGTATGGCCGTTGGAAAGATACGTTTGAAAATGAATTCGCATCCATGGACGACTCCTGGAGAACGCGTTTACTGTTACGGAAACTTGGCACAGTCGAGCATCAACGGTATTCAAACTTTATCCTACCTAAAAACACTGGAGATTTTACATTTGATGAAACCATAGCACAGCTATCAGAAAATTTTGGTGAGTCAGTATCTTTATTTAATATTAGATACAATTGCTTGAAATTAAAGAAAGATGATACGGACGATTTGATAAAATATGCGGGAATTGTAAACCAAACTTGCGACAGTTTTCAGCTGAAATCGCTGACTGAGGATCAATTCAAGTGCCTCATCTTCATCGCGGGATTACAATCACCCCAGGATGCGGACATCCGCACTCGTTTATTGTCCATGATTGAAAAAGACAAGGACATAACGATAAGACTTCTGACCACAGAATGCCAGCGGCTCACAAATTTAAAACGGGACACAGCAATGGTGCAACAACAAACCCCATCTGTTTCAAAAATAAAATCAGTTGAGAAAAACTCTACTGGAAAAACCAAAGAACCCCCAACGCCCTGTTGGTCATGTGGGGAAATGCACTATGCTCGCTTTTGCCCATTCAAAAGACACATATGCCAACATTGTTCGCGTCGTGGGCACAAGGATGGATTTTGTGGTAATAACCACAACCCTTCTAAACACATTACGGCACAGCCAAGAGGCAAAAATCACAGAAAAACTCCAGGACGGTTCCAGAAAGCCTCATCAAATTCAATTTTTGCTACTTTCAATGTGAATTTTGAAGCTCGGAGAAAGTACCTAATTGTTGAAATAAACAACAAACCGGTGAATTTTCAGTTTGATACTGCTTCAGACATCACTCTAATTTCACGCCAAACGTGGGAGTTGTTGGGAAAACCAACACTTAAGACAAATTATGTTGCTTGTGGGGCATCAGGAAAAAAAATACAATTAACTGGTGAGTTAACATGTAATGTCTCTTTTCAAGAAAAGCAATTTTCAGGGGTGTGCTATGTTTCGGAAGTGTCAACACAATCTTCTTGGACTAGATTTCATTGAGGAATTGGACCTTTTTAATGTTCCCCTTAACACAGTTTTCAGTTCTTTCAACATTAATGCTGCCACAGATGCTGAAACACATTTTAAAAACTTGCTCAAAGCAAAATTCAGCAAAGTTTTTCAGGAGGGTCTTGGGCTCTGCTCGAAAGCTAAAGCAACTCTAAAACTGAAGGCAGACGCAAAACCAGTCTTCAGACCAAAACGGCCAGTGCCATACGCAGCTTTAGCTACTGTGGAAAAAGAATTGGATCGTCTTCAACAAGAAGGGGTTATCCAACCCACAAATTATTCATCCTGGGCAGCACCTATTGTCATTGTAAAGAAGGCAAATGGCAAAGTACGTTTATGCGCAGACTTCAGCACAGGGCTAAATGACCAATTTGAGACACACCAGTACCCACTACCAGTACCAGAAGATCTGTTTTCAAAACTTAATGGTGGGACTTGTTTTGCAAAACTGGACCTTGCAGACGCATATTTGCAAATGGAAGTTGACGAAGATTCCAAAAATCTTCTCACTATTAACACCCACAAGGGACTGTTTCAATTTAACCGCCTTCCATTTGGGGTCAAGTCAGCTCCAGCAATATTTCAACAAACCATGGACACCATGCTCACAGGATTGCCAGGAGTTTCTGCCTATATTGATGACATTATTGTGACAGGTACATCTCAAGAAGAACTCTTATATCGCCTCACTTCCGTGCTGGAGCGAATCCAACAATATGGATTTCACTTAAGACCAGATAAATGCAAATTTTTCCAAACTTCTGTGAAATACCTTGGATTTATTTTTGAAAAAAATGGTCGAAAACCAGATCCGGACAATATCCAGGCAATAAAGCACATGCCAGCTCCAAAGGACGTTGCAACATTACGCTCTTTTCTTGGACTTGTAAGCCATTATGGTTCATTTTTACCCGAACTACATAGGTTACGGGGACCACTAAATGATCTTTTACAAAAAGATACCAAATGGAACTGGTCCAACGCCTGCAAAGAGTTGTTTGAGAAAATTAAAGCACTTCTCAGTTCAAATTTATTACTGACACACTACGACTCATCTTTGGACATTACTGTTGTGACAGATGCTTCAGACTACGGAGTCGGAGCAGTAATATCACACATTTTCCCTGACGGAAGCGAAAAAGCAATTGCACATGCATCAAAGTCTTTGACGCCTACGGAACGAAAATACAGCCAAATTGAGAAGGAAGCACTTGCAATAATATATGCAGTCAAGAAATTCCATAAAATGTTATATGGCCGACATTTTACTCTGATCACAGACCACAAGCCCTTAATAAGCATTTTTGGTAGCAGGAAAGGAATTCCGGTACATACAGCAAACCGATTACAAAGGTGGGCAACCATGCTGCTGGACTATGACTTTTCTATAAAGCACCAACCAGGGAGCAAAATCGGCCAGGCAGATGCGCTATCAAGACTCATCTCTTCCCATCAGAAAGTAATAGAAGACACAGTCATCGCTGCTATATCGGTGGAACCGGAAGTCATGTCTGGACTTGTTTCCACGGTAAGATCTTTACCGGTCACTTCAGAGATGATTCAGGAGGCTACAGCTGCAGACCATTACTACAAAAAGTCAGAAAATTTCATCTTTCAAGCTGACCAAAAACATGCACCAACCAGCAACTTCAACCGTTTTTTCAGAGAAGATCATCTTTATCCGAAATTAATGGAACACTTCTTTTTGGAGAACATGTGATTGTCCCATATAAACTCCAGAACAAAGTTCTCAGACAATTCCACTATGGACACCAAGGAATAAATCGGATGAAAGCTCTGGCACGTGGCTATGTGTACTGGCCAAACATGGACAAGCAACTAGAAGAACTAGTAAGAACTTGTGAAAAATGCCAAATGGTTGCAAAATCTCCTTGGAAAACAACACTGCAGGCATGGCCTACTCCAGAAATTCCGTGGTCACGACTACACATAGACTTCGCAGGACCAATTAATGGACAAAACTATTTAATATTGGTTGACGCATACAGTAAGTGGCCAGAAATCTCCCAAATGAATCATACTACTTCCAATGAAACGGTGAAGAGACTTCAAGAAATTTTCAGCAGATTGGGTGTTCCTGAAATTTTAGTTTCTGACAACGGTACTGCATTTACATCAACAGAATTTACAAATTTCTGTAAACAAAACGGTATCCAGCACCTACGATCTCCACCTTTCCACCCACAATCTAACGGCCAAGCCGAACGCTTCGTAGACACTTTTAAGAGAGCACTCTTGAAGTTGAAGGGGGAAGGAACTACT
Source organism: Euprymna scolopes (assembly GCF_053919585.1). Classification (NCBI taxonomy): domain Eukaryota; kingdom Metazoa; phylum Mollusca; class Cephalopoda; order Sepiida; family Sepiolidae; genus Euprymna; species Euprymna scolopes. Next base: position 14,649 of record NW_027633952.1, read on the forward strand.
CGAGAGATCATAGAAACATTTCTAAGTAGCTACAGAGCTACACCAAACCCAAATTGCCCGGAGGGTAAGTCTCCCGCCGAAGCATTGATGAACAGGAAGATGCGCTTACCAATGGATGCAATTCGTCCATCACCAAAGAATCACCCCAAGAGAAACAGGACGATGGAAAATCAATTCAATCGTCATCATGGAGCAAGATCACATACATTCCTACCAGGACAAGCCGTATGGGCAAAAGATTACCGAAATGGTAAAGAAAAATGGACACAGGGTCAGATAGTACGTCGCTCTGGGAAAGTCATGTACGATGTGGATGCACAATTATCTATTTGGGTAAGACACGCAAATCAACTGCGTAATTCATACCTTCCAAAGAGACAATCAAATGACATTCCATTGAATATTTTACTGGACACATTTGAATTACCTCAGAGTGTTCCTGCAGCATGCAGGAAACAAAACAAGGCTAAGAAGGACGGTCGAACACAAAGATCACAACGAAGGCGCAAACCAACCTCAGTCCTACAAGTGGACCCACAGCAAACATCTTACAGACATCATCTTCAAAGGGGAGGTGTTAGATGGTCAAAGAGAGATAATCCATAAATCGATAAATGCAGAATTATCTCCCTTCCATCAAGAGATTAGTTGTGCCTGGCAGCTAGGCGAGACCAGGAGAACAGACTGGGACATTCAACATGGTCGCTATAGACTATCGTTCCTCAATCGTTCATTACGAACATTTAAGTTTATGTTATAGTTAAATAAATAATGTATTACAAATGCATTCAGTGTTGATTATAATTCATACCCTTTCAAATATCGGTTTTACCAAATAATCATCAAACACATCAACGTGTTCTTATCAAGTCTCCCGTCAACTCCAATACAGATGAGGTTCCCCACACTTTCTTCATGCTTTTGTTGAGCTGTTTCTTTCACTTTGGCTTTTGCTCTGTCAATTTTGCATTTATCAATAATAATATTTTTTATATTAATATTATGTATCAGAAGACCCATAGCCTTCAAATCCAAAAGCAAAGCATTAGCCAGGCTGGCTCCAACATTAGAAGATATGTCCCCTCTGACTAATTCAAGGGCATATCGGGGGAATTTAGTAAGGCTATAAGGCCCTTTTTCATCCGTTTGTGGCTGGAAATATTCTTCTAGTTCTTCACTTGGGAAAGATGGGGAGGAAGGAACAGAAACAGTATCCTGGAGATTTGATGTTGAAGCTGTTGGTGTTGGTAATTTTTTTCTTAATCTTTTTTGTTCCTTTTTACTGTTCTTAATAGCACATTTATCGATGGGACCAAGTTGAAAAGTACCCTTAGGCCCTATTTTGCACCTCTGATCCTTTACATATTCCCGATCCTCAACTGGAACCTGTAAAATTAGATTATATTTGTATTATATTTTAATATAACTAAACAGATTAACATGAAAATATGCATGAAAATTAAAGAGGAAAAATTTGTTTAAATATTTAAATAATATTTGGAAATAAATTTCGATATAAGGTTGACTCAGAAAGACATTTTAAAACAAAAATAGAAAATAACTTGCCCTTTTTTTGAAAAGGGCAAGTGCAAATAATGTGCTTACTGCAGCAATTTTCTTTGTTGCATTTTACTCGATACTCACAAGGTAGAACAGGTAATTCGTAACAACAGGATGAAATGTCAAATAATAAATCCAGTTTTCCATCAAATTTTTCACTTTCGAAGCAGGGAGAGATCTTCGATTTATTTGTTTGGCTTTCTCGAAACATAAGATATTCACCTTCTTTAAAACAGTCAGTTCTGTTAACAGGTAAACGTGGATTAACTGCCTTCCATATATCCATTACATCCTTTGTTATTAATTTATTAATAGCAAAATTTGAAAGGTGAGGATAAGTATTCATTAAATAGTAACAATACTGAATAACTTGTCGGTAAATTGGAGGCTCCGTTTTATTTAATGGTGCAGGTGGACCTCCAAATTTCATAACATTTTTACTGCGAGTTGCTGAAATTGCAGATTTTCTGGGCATTTTAAATAAGGCACCTAAAAAAAAATGTATTCGAAAAAATTAAAATGCAAAAATATATTAAATAAATAATTAAATTTGAAAGAAATACATTAATCTTAAAAAGTAATGTTTTGTTTACACTTACCTTAAAAGTAGAATTCTTTTGGAGTTCAGCACATAAAAAAGCTTTTTAATGATTATACACTGACTTTAAAAATATAAACAAATCAGAATATTGAAAAATGTTATATTCTTTAATAGGTAAAGAATGTTTTTTGTTTAATTGGAAAAAACAGAGATAATCGTTATAATAAAACGCATAAAAAAAACACTAACTTTAAACATATAAACAAATCAAAATATTGAAAAATGTTATATTCTTTAATAGGTAAAGAATGTTATATTCTTTAACAGGTAAAGAATGTTATATTCTTTAACAGGTAAAGAATGTTATATTCTTTAACAGGTAAAGAATGTTATATTCTTTAACAGGTAAAGAATGTTATATTCTTTAACAGGTAAAGAATGTTATATTCTTTAACAGGTAAAGAATGTTATATTCTTTAACAGGTAAAGAATGTTATATTCTTTAACAGGTAAAGAATGTTATATTCTTTAACAGGTAAAGAATGTTATATTCTTTAACAGGTAAAGAATGTTATATTCTTTAACAGGTAAAGAATGTTATATTCTTTAACAGGTAAAGAATGTTATATTCTTTAACAGGTAAAGAATGTTATATTCTTTAACAGGTAAAGAATGTTATATTCTTTAACAGGTAAAGAATGTTATATTCTTTAACAGGTAAAGAATGTTATATTCTTTAACAGGTAAAGAA
>NW_027633953.1:0-19739 GCF_053919585.1 Euprymna scolopes
GATTCATTATCTCCTATTTTGGAAATTAATTGCTGTTTTGATAACTATGTCAATAATGTCTGAGTTCCAATTTTAGTTAATGACTTATAGCTAAAGTATTTTTCCTTCACGATAGATGAAACAACTGTATCATAAAAGTTCTACAAGACAACCAGTAGTGCATTCACACCCTGGTAATTCTGAGAACGTAGGAAGAGCTTTAGTTGGGATAAAATATAAGTAATCTGTGAGTTGATCTCATTGACCCATTTTGTCCCACCCCATTTGGTAGTGAAAGGGGAACCTTTTTGCTTTTATTATGCACTAGCATTTAGGCCAGGCGTTGCCCCGGTGTTTGGAGTTTATCTGAGAAAAAAGAAGGTCAGTTTTTTAAACTGTGACCCCTATTATGACCCCTTAATATTAATAGTTTTGAGCTCAAATCAAGTTATTAAGTTAGATCCATGTCCCAGGAATGTATATCTAAAATTTCAAGTGTTTAGACCCAAAAGGGGGTTTGGTTTGGTAGAGTTGGTTTGGAGGGGTTTGGTAGAGTTCTCAAAGGTCAAATCGTGGAACTTTGACCCCTTAACAATCAAATTTCTGGCCGAAACCCGATCACGTAGATGTTCCCAAATCTCAGTACCCTGTATATCAAATTTCGCGTCTGTAAATTAAAAATTGACAGATGTATTGCGTAGGGAAATGTACGCAGACACACAGACAGACAGACAGACACACACACGTTCACTTTTAAAGATATATAGATTTAAATAACTTGCGAATTTCAAATATACTCTAGGTAGGTCTGGTGAAACTGCTACTACTAATCCAATAAAGTAAAGTCAATTTTATCCAATCAACTTACTATCATAGATCAGTACACCCAAGTGTTCCTATGCAAATCTCTTTCGGCATATCACTAACGCAACAAAACAAAAACTACAAAACGATTATATGGCTAGAAATAGGCTCCTTATTTTTCGTACATGCAAAGCAGGTCTCAGTTCGTTCTTATTCTCTTGATACACGTTTAAAAACTATTTTCTCATCAGCAATAACCATCCAAATAATGTCACAAGTTTACTGACTTCATACATTGTAACCTGTCTATTGTATTACACTTACTTTTATATCCCGCCAATGTTTCTCGTTTTCACGACGTTATATTCGAACTAGTGAAATAAAAACGTGAAGAATCCCTTCAGCTGATTGTGTGATAATTTGTACAGAAAAAAAAAGAAAACATGACATATAATAGAATTGGGTTTGCTGGCTCGCAAAAGAACATTTAACAAGCAGAGAAAATAATAATTTCAAGAATAGTGTTTAGATGTTTGCTTTAGGGAAATCTCGAACTTCGGAGTTACATGAACGAGGTATCTACGAAGGCATTGGTTTGAGTTGCTGCATAGTTATATGAACGATATCTGTATCTACAGGGACATTAGTTTTAGTTGCGTCGAAGTCCGTTGGACGAGATAAGTATCTACAAAGAATGGTTTTCAGTTGATTCGGGGTTGTATGAACTAGATAAGTGCCTATATTGACGTTGATTTCAGTTGCATGAAAACAATTGAAGTTGTGAATAATTAAAAAACATCGATCTAAAAATCATATAAGTCTCGGAATCTGCTTCTAACATCGTGGGGCCTGTGTTCATGCCGTATCGTTCAAGAGTGGGCAAGAAAATATTCTGTTAACAGAAGCAACCTCGGATCACGGGTCACAACTGCCGATTAAATAAACACAATCTAACAACTATAATTTTTAGAAAGAGAAACAAAAAATATAACAACTAAACTAACACCTAAAAGAAATAAATATAAGAATTGTAGACTTCATAATCAAAAAATGTAAATGATATTTAGAGAAAAATATGTTTCAAAAATAAATTCAATTATTAAAGAGTTAAGATTTTAGCGATGGTTCTGACAAAATGGAGAATTTGCTGTTTTCTGGGTGATTTGTCTTCTACGTTCCTCGTATGTGGCGGTTTACAATACTCTTATAGTATTCACCATCGTTCTACTGTCGATATATCGATCACATAACATTTATCTATGAGCATTGGTTAACTTTAATAAATAATTAGCGGATAATGTAATCATTAGTTTCTTGTAAAATCATTTGATACGATTTCCAGTTATATTGACAAGCTATTGGAGAGTTCCGGTGCCTGTATGAAATTACATTCTTATCATATGCATGAAATAAATATCAGTAATAAATTACGCGCAGTTAGTAATACGAGGTTTATTTTCACATTAAACTGTATATAGTGTTTTTTTTTTTTTATAATATCTATTTAAAAAGCTATTTTTTTTTACGCCGCGTCATTTATAAAAGGTTATGGAGAAACAACAACGAGCAAATATAGCAAAATTTTATGATTAACATATTATTTATTATAAACTAGTAGAATAACTTATATACGCTATTTTCATCGCAAGTCCTCGACTGAACTCCAATCTCTGGTCCCTCCTTGCCAAACTTTCAGAAAAATGCTCAACTAGCTACAACTATTTATATAATTCCCCCCACTCTTTACCTGTGCCTCAATCTAAACGCAGATTCAATGAATAAAGCTTATTTTCCAAAACTGCCGCCTTTGGACTTCTGTACCGCTCGCCTGCTTCCCGGTTGAATACAACATAGTAGCCTACAAATCCAATGTAAACAATTTCTTGTTAAGCCGTCCTCATAAATGATCGAATTATGTCTAATGATTACTACACTATCATCTTACATTCATAAACCGTTATCCTGGAGTGGCCTTCGTGCCTTAATAAGTAGTTGCTTCCAAGTAAATATAACCTGTCTAAAGATGGATAAAATAAATTATTCAAACAGAAGCATTTGCACAACTTTTTCGCTCTTTAAGAAAACTAAACTGAAGATATACTACTAAATATTATGTTAAGAATACGTATTCTAATTTGGATTTAAAAAAAAAAACAACTAAACGATCTTGATATCGAAAATGCCTTGGTGTCAGATTTAGGCTTAAGCGGCTTTAAAAAACTAAACTCCATATAATTTTAGAGATCAAATTTGATACAGGCCTTGAATTTTTAAATGAGAGTTTGTGCATATACTATGTCCGTAAACATCATTTGAAATACTCCAAATAAACTTAAAATTGTGAAATGTGTTTCATTAATATATAATATCTATTGATAAAATTTCACAAAATTCGAACATTGAATTTTGACGAATAGCTGCCATCCTCCCCTTGATTCCTTTTTGAAAGATTATTGAAGTAAATAAAGATTGCATCATTAACGTTACACATAACAACTTTGTTCTAAATTTCATAATGATTGTTAAATTGTTTAGCGACGAATTCTATGCATAAACATTTATAAATGTTTACTCTTTATATAAATAAAATATATCAGAAAATTGTTTGAATTAAGAACTGATATAGAATCTGTTTACAAATTAAAAACGTGATTAGGTGAATGCAATTAGAAATCAATGCTGTGAAAGACATTGATTTAAAAAACATTCACATAGCAAACTCATTTATGGAATGTGATTAATTTTAGGTACATTATCAATAAAAAATACTTTCATCATTCTTGTCAAAAAAAGGAGCAGAGTGTTTCCCAAAGTAAAGATTACTTGAAAAAAACTTGAGTTCATTTATACGTCTTTTCAATGAATTCCAGTAGCTTCTTTCCAAGGATTTCAAGGTTGTGGAATTCTTTTTCTGTTCACTGTTTTCTTTCTACTTACTGTCTTATTCTTTTCAAGGCTAAAATCAATAGGCATCTTCTGTCTTTTCAATAATCCCGAGCGATTTCCATGAAAATACTTTCTTCATAATGTTACGGACTTTTAGATTATAAAAACATTTCAATTTACAGCAGAGGCTTAACTTTTCGATAAAAATTGCACTTAAAACAGCCCAACTTATTTGATTATTCTCACGGGTAAAATTCTTTATAATCATAGCAGTTGTGCTCACCCGACGTACATATTCTTGACTAATCCGACAAGCAGCAAACTCCCACCTCTACACTGTTGAGGTCCTAAGATGCCGGAAAACCATCTTTGCTAATAGTTTCTTCTTCGGACCGCTAGACTTTGAAATGCCCTCCCTGTTTTCTGGTTTCTTTAATACGAGATTAACAGATATCCCGTTGCTCAACTCCCGACATTCCTTTGTTAGACACGATCCAAAATAGTAGCTCTTACGTTCCAAAGTGCAATATGAATTGAATGGTGTAAAAAAGTTTTAAAAAAAAAAAACTTTATTTAAATTTAAAATAGAAGGACCATTTCTCATAATTCTTACATATAAAACTGAATTTTTATGCTGACACAAAATATTACTCTTTTAATAATTGAGTTAAGTATTTTCTCACTTTGACATTTATATTAAAAGCCTACTTTTTTATTTAAACTTTTTTGTTTTATTACATTTTCACTCCAAACAAGGCACATTGCCACGTTGATGTAGGGGCTACTATCAGGGACATAAGCTATAGGGATACTATGTGGGGAGTTGGGCAGCAATATTTTGGTTCACGTTACACTTGTACTTCTTCATGTCAGTACAGTTGGGGAAGCAGAAACCCGGAAAGAGATTCCAAAGTCTAGCGGTTCTGGGGAAGAAACTACTGGAGTAGAAGGCTCTTTTACATCTAGAGATCTCAACTGTGAAGGGGTGGTATTTTGCTACTTGGCGGGTTTGTCGGGGTATTTACGCCGAGTGGGTACAAGTGCTTGCAGTTCGTCCGAGCATTCACCGTTAAAGTACTTGTAGAACATGAAGAGGTACGCTACATTTTGTCGATGGGACAGAGGCTGAAGCTTAGATCACAGTTCAGGACCTATCAGGTTAGCGACTCTCTTTTCAACCTTGTCTAGGAGTGAGAGACTAGTAGCAGATGCACCCGCCCAAATATGACGACAATACTCCATACATGGGCGAATGGTGGCCTTATAGAGGTACAGGATACTTTCCGGCGTTAGTAGCTTTCTAGCACGGTAGTGAGAACCTACCTTTTTCGCAGCGATCCTGGCAATCCTCTCAATGTAATTTTTCTAACTCATGTTTACTGTGAACGTTAGACCAAGGAGTTTAAAAGATGTACTTTCAGATAAAGAGTCTTTGGCCATTGCTATTGGTGGTAGAGAGGGTTTCTTGTAGTTATTGAAGGAAACAAGTTTAGTCTTGGCAGCATTGAATGTGACCATCTATTTTTGTCCCTATTCCACTACAGATTGAAGGTCGTCCTCTGGTGTTTCTGTCATTTCTTTAGATGTGTGTTTATTTGTTTTCCTTTATTAAAACGATCAGCTTAATGCATTCAGTCACTAATATGCGATCGAGTTCATGATGGTTAACTAATTTGCTTACTCTTTTACAAAGGAAAAACCGGACGTCCCTTGATAAATTAGTAATTTTTACATTGTTTCTTTTTACATTGATAATATGTAGTAATCTCTGATACATGTAATTTAGTTTTGATTAAAGACAAACACAAAACTCCAGTACAGTGTAATTTTACATATCAATACATGACATGTAATTAATATGGTGTCTTTCCGATAAGAAAGAGGCAACGGTTGTACAATATATCATCGCGCTTCTGTTAAATCACAATAGTTTAAATACAGTGTCAAACAATAGCTATCTCTCTCGCTCTCTCTCTCTCTTTCTCTCTCTCTCTCTCTCTCTATCTCTCTCTCTCTCTCTCTCTCTCTATATATATATATATATATATATATATATATATATACTATTATATAAAAGTAACTTTGTGTGTTTTGGAATTCGTTCCCTATTGACTCAAAAATATTTTGGTCGATTTTCATGAAAGTTCACACGAAGATACTCTATGTGTCTGGCAGTGTTCGTAGATAGGATTTATGCCAGAAGGTCTTCGATAAGTATCGATAATCGCTAATCGAAACAATTTGATATAACAAGGAACTTGCAATTTTGACCAAAGTCAACACCTTATATCTCACAAGTGCATTTGAGAAGTTTTATTAACACACATGTCAAAAGGCTCGACATATAAATTCAACGGCAGCTTCTTTGATACGACATGGGGTGCGTTCAAAATGAATGTTTCTGTTTAAATCACAATTGACATATAACACTTTTGTATTTTAAACTTTAATTCAAGCCATTATATAAAAAATAATTTGGTAAAATCAAAAGTATATTTATTGTGTACGAAGTCACTGTGGGTGGCATGTGAAGCTTCCTCCCGGTAGACTGTGGGGACGTCCCAAACTAGAGCAGGTAATCAATCGATTTCATTGAAAAATGGGCGATTTTACAGATTTCGGTGGTAATAAAAATATGTGAGTGTGAAACGTCATTCAATCCAGGGAAATGCCGACCCTACAAATATATATATCTGTCACTAATGAATGTAATTATTTCGAAGTTTTACTTCTGGTGTAATTGCCTATCGATGCCTGTTTATCCTACTATTTAACTTAGGGCTAGAGGTAAGCTAGCCGAATGCACATTAAGGTTATTTGACATTCAGTCCCACTTCCAATGTTTCGGTACCTAATATTCCCAAATAGTCACCCATCTAGATATAGAACAGGCTCAACGTTGCTTAACAGTTGTTCCAACGTGCTGTTTGCTGTAGATAATTAAAATGATCAAGCATATGTTTCCACCGTCGATCTGGAAGGGCCACGAACCCGAATGCGTATTGGTAAATAGAAAAGTCATACTTTCCAAGATTAAATCGGTAAATCACGAGGAAGAGACATATTTTCCTGATATTTGGCATCGTTCTTATTTTCCTTACCCGAAGCGGCATTAGAGTTGGCATCAATAAATTTGCCAAGACATGATTCGACTTCCAAACCAGCGATCAAAGTTCTTTAGCCTGTCACCGACGTAATGCACTTAATCAGTAACAGAAACCGAAAAAATGTTATGCACACATACACACACACATATATATATGTATATATATATACATATATATATATATATATATATATATATATATATATATATATATATACGTAACAGATAAAAATTTATTCTCCAAACAGAAGAGGTTGCACATTTTTATGTTCCTTTGAGACTAAAATCATCATAGAACGCTACTAAACCTCATGTCTAGAATCCGTATTCCAATTTTGATCCGTACCCACTACATGATTCTGGTTCTAGACGATCTCTAAAATTGAACTCATCAGCTTCAAAGGTCTTTAAAACAAATTAAAAAACGAAAATGTTGTTTAATTGCATGTATGAATTGAATATAAACTAAAATATTTAAACTTCCAAAATAAAAAGTTGCGCTCATCTTATTATCCGTAAAATCGTCTACAATATCTAAAAAAAAATGGAGATTAAGAGACTATTTAAGTATTTAATTTTTTATTTTAAGTTATTTAATGATTTTTGTCAAATGACTATTTTTAAAAGTTAAAAAAAGAAGAGTTATCAGACATTTCGCAGAATTTTACACCTCCTTTTACCGCTTTTCGCCTGAAACTGAATTATGCAACATATAGCAAAGATTGCAAGCCATTAACCGTAAGATGCTTTCAAAATATATAATGATCGGATTATGAGTTTAACCTGCCTACTAGTACGCCGCCCAGCACGGTTTGATCGTAAGATACGCTAAAATATATTTTAATTCATGCAAATTTCGTATTCAGTATTAAAGAGCAAATTCTCTATTGCTTGTTATATTGTTTTTAATATATATAGTAATAATTCTAAAAAGTAATATATATACATATATATATATATATATATATATATATATATATATATATTCTGTGAAAAGTAACCATTTGTAAAGTCTCTTGGCGAGGATTTTGTGTTTTAACCTACCATTTGTCCGCAATATAAGTATGTCCAGTGTCGCGGCCAAGTAAACTTGTTTATTATAATAAAATATACCTTGCTCTTCTTTTATCGAGTACTCTTAATAGTCTAGTTAAATGTATTAGTTATAACTCTTGAATACCCCTAACCTTGTATATATATGTGATATATATATATATATATATATATATATATATATACTCTTTGGGTAGAGCACTGTCGTAAATAATCTCACCCGCTACTTAATTGGCTGAAAATGCGAAGCATGTTGTTTGTTTGTTTACGAACAGGCGATTTGAGCACTATAAAAGTGGTGGCGAGTGTCTATTTAAATAGACATTCTGACGAGTTATTTACGGGCGTCGATTCCATGGTCGAGGGGGAGAACTCACGACGGTTCTAGGTTCAATCCTTGGCTTGGGAGCGATGCTAGTCTAGCGACACTGATGTGTTGTGATACAACGAAACAGGACTGTATGTCGATTATTATATATATATATATATATATATATATATATATAATAATCGACATAAATATAATTTTTAACTTTAAAAGGTTAAAAAAGACATATTATAAAACATATAATCGATATATATATATAATATATATATATATATACTAAACTTCGAAATAATTACATTCATTAGTGATAAATATATATATTTGTAGGGTCGGAATTGCCCGAAATTCAATGACTTTTCACACTCACATATTTTTAGTACAATACAATTTGCTCTTTAATATTGAATACGAAATTTGCATGAATTAAGATATATTCTAGCGTATCTTACGATCAAACCGGCTGGGCGGCGTACTAGTAGACAGATTAAACTCATATATATAATTTGAGTGCGATCAGTTAGAATCAAAATAAAAATACAGCTAACACATTACGTCGAACTACGCCTGCAAAGTTGCATTTTTTTTCAATTCTGACACCATAAAATTTTTCAATTTAATTTTATTTGTTCTACAGGTCGGAATTACCCAATATATCAGGTTCAACCATGCAGGCAAAATATTGCCAAAGTAGTTTGATAGCGGCTGTTTCGAAATAAACATAGAGATTTACTCTAAATGCAGCATAAAATCTTTTCAATTATGCATAATGTAGAAAACATACATTAATAAAAACTAGAACCCGTGGGAATTCCATTGTAGTTGAAATTTTTTTAACACATTATAAAGAAAATTAATAAAAAAATAAAATAAAACAAATAACGACGAATTTTAAAAAAATTAGCAAATTCTTTTTTTAACCTTTTAAAGCTAAAAAGAATTGATTTAAAAATTTAGATTTTTTTTACATTGTTTTGTTTTTGAGACTATTTTTTTAATATAAATTATAAAGGAACAGATGTCATTGCACTTGCACATTTTTTTAATTTAAGAAGAATCGGTAATAAAAAAAATCACAGGCTTCTCTCAACATGACTTCTTTTAATTATAAAATAAAATAGCTAATTTGAAACCGTAAACAGACAGCCATGTTTATAGGAGAGGAAATTGTTTTAATGATGTTTAACTGATAAAGAGCGACTATAAAGAGAGGTAATTCGTTTCTCATTAATTGATGTTTGCGATGATGATGTTTTTGTGACACTGGACGTCGGAAAGTAAATTAATATTTAGACAGTGAAATCAAACTAACTATCCGCTACGAACACAGAAATAAACGAACAATATATTTATAAAAGTAATTTTTAAAACGTACATGCAAACTAATACGAACACAAATCTATGTGAAAGGTGATAACGTACGTACATATGAAAATGTACGTGGAAGCTTATAATGTACGTACAAAAATAATGTGTGTGAGAGGTTATAATGCACATACAAACGTATGTGTTAACAGTGATAACGTACGTACAAACATAAATGTGGGAAATGTGATAAGATATATACAAACATAAATGCGTGAAAGGTGATAACATATGTACGAATCTATATCTGTGAATGATGCAATTGTATGTACAAACATATAAATGTATGTAAAAAGTAATTACCTTTTTTCGTTTTCTTGGTGTTGCGCAGGAGTCATAATCATACTGCTCAATACACAATACAAAAGTATGTAGTAACCCAGAAGTGGAATTACATTTTATTATAGTAATAACAAGGCACAAATATTACATCGGTTAACATCTGTTATTTTTTAATGGTCCCAGGCAAGAACGTATAGTCCGTCTAGTATTGTACTTTGGAATCACATAATACAACGCATTGTATAACGTGAACCATACAAGCTGAAACTAAAGTACTGAACGCATTTACTGAACAATATTATACTAATATCCACATTGTGTGACATTGTGGGTCCTACGATAGAGAGTGATTAGAGTTAACTTGATTAATAGCCAACTTACACAGCTAATGGTGTGAACATTAGAATATATATGTCTGAAACAAATAAATACAAATTTAATATTTAGAACAAATAAGGAATGCCTGAAACAAAAACCACAGCAAACTTGGGCTGATCTCGAGCGTAAAATATCGACGCAATTTTCTAATTTGGAAAGAGACCAATTATAGAGAAAATAGGAGAAAGACTGATCCATGGGAAACTACTGATTAAGGTGAGCCTGAGTTTCGACTTTTAGATGGAGTTGTTTACTTTGTGACAGAGTTTAGTTTTGGCGAGAGAGTGTTTTTTTCTTGTGAGATAGTGAAGCACAGCCCATGTTTAAATATGTAAGGACTAGTGAGAAAAAATTTGCGTTACGTTCTGGTCACCACGTGATATTGAAGACTGAAATAAATCTAGAAAAATAGAAATTGTCCGTGTATTGATTCGCATGCCATCCAATATTGGAAAATCTTTATTCCAGCGTCTACAGGACGAGAAGAAATTAAGGGCAAAAAGTGGCGACAAGGGAGAAACCCGATTAAAGATATGTCGTTTTCTCGGTGCGTCAGGAACACTTGAAGTTTTATTGCTGTCACCGCTCAAGTATTTGAACTGGAATTAGCAGTCTATTACAAAACATGTTGACTGTACATTTTTGAACCCCACACACACACCACACAACACAAACAAACAAAGCATCGGTACAGCTCGTATGTAACATGTCATTATTTGCTATACATTGTATACAGCAATTGTTAGCGGCATGTGGACATTAGACTGTTATGTTTGTTCATTGTATGCCATATTAAATCTTTGTAAATGAATCTCGAAATCCATTACATCTTGTGAAGAAGTTAGTATATATTATTACTTGAACACCCGTGTGTATTCTGCTCAGTACTCAGGCTGAATAAGTTCATACATTTTGTAATATTATTAAGGGCTTAATGATTAGATTTGAGAAAATTTTAACACAACATCACCGATTTAGCATTCAGAAACGGTAACCATTAGAAAATTCAATACAAGAAGTAAACTCTAATACTGTATCAAATCTATAACTGATTACAACAAGGATGCTACTTTTTATAAAATGTAAAACTGGTGTTGTGTTGTGTTGTTAATCATAAAAAATCAACGATTATCTAACGTTAAAAAATATTCTGCATGTGCTTAAATAATATATTGCATGAGACATGAACTCTTGAAAGTTAACATTATTGAAATTTTGAAAACAGGAATAAATTGACGAATGTGAAGTAACGCCTTTTTGATTTTTATTAATAAGCTGCAATTGATAATAACGATTCTATTATTGCCATAACAGTTTCAGAATGAGGACACTAGATAAGCTTCTATGCATCTAAAATGCGCCATTGAAAGCTTTTATTCTGTGTATGCTGTTACGTTATGCGAGATTAGACAGTTCAAATTCTACACCAAATCACCATTGCGTACACTAGACTACCACGTTCTGCTCGTTATAAAACGCCATGATTTTAGAATGAACTATAAATAAACAAAAAACGCACAGCATAAGTGAATGAAATGTTTGATGAACTAGCTGTTGATTTGCTTTCAAGGTAACCAAATGATCTTTTTATCACTAACAAAATCAGCAAAGATGTTCGGTTTGATCGCATGAAACTGACAAAGTAAAAAAAAAAAACACTCGAGGTAATCAAGTTGACCCTTAAAGTGATTAAGCTATTGGGGAAACTAAAATTTTCCTTTGTATTTTATTAATCTTTTTATTGTGCTTTGTTTCTCTTTTGTATTTATATTTTATTTTTATTACATAGTCATATATGTATATATCGCCATATATATTTTATAAATTACTATACATACATATATATATATATATATATATATAACTACTTCATTTACTCACATAAAATAAATATATGAAAGTATAAATTTATGCGTAAACTTTAAGCATTTACTTCAAAAGTGGTCAATACGTAGGTAGAGCTAGTTAGTAAGTTATAAAATATATATGGCGATTAAGCCACACTGAATATTCCGCGTTTCATCCACTCTAGGGCTCTTTAGTCCTACATATATATATATATATATATATATATATATATATATATATATATACATATATATATCGCAAAATAAAATCGGAAATTCACACACAAAATGATGATGATGGCTCTGCTAAGTCTCAAGAGACAGTGGTCAACCTTGTGAGGCAATGTTTGCACAATCACCAATCCCACTTTTTCTGACTTGGCAATGCTTGATTCCAATGGAAAGGAGAAGTACAAGATGACTAGAAACAATACCAAGATGAGAAGAGAGCACAGCAGTACCTGGAATACTCAAATTGTCACCAATTTTAGTACTGACCAGATTCAACGTTGCTTAACTTCGTTGATCTAACGGGAACCTGTTTGTTGACGTGAATTATGCGTATTAACATACAATATTTAGTGCGCATTTCTCTTTTTTCATGCAATTACATTTTTCTCCATTAAAAGTTCTCTCTGTTCATAATTTTCAGCTTTAGTTTCTTAAGTTTTGCTCTGTTTTAAAACCAAATTTTAAAGTGTATCATAGTAGAGTAAATCACATTTATTTGATTCTAATTAATCAAGTAGTTTACTTAGTGCATAATAATTATATATTTATCGTTGTATTTATAAATATACATATGTTTATATAAATTATATACGCACATCTTATTTATACTTTTATTATTACTATCATTATTTTCATTATTATCATCATTATTTTTATTACTCAGAAAGACTATATGAATTCATTATATTTCAATTCATGTGCATTTATGTTCTCTTTTACTTTTTATTTATTTACAGTTTTTCGTTTTTCATTTTATTTTAATGTTTTCTAGTTCAAATGAAAAAATCATGTGAACTGACTTGTACATTAAAACAAAGACTGTAGACATAATAGAATTTTTTATTTTTTTCAATGGTTTAAATGTTACTTATTTCAAACCATGTTTGAAAAAGAGCGAAGAACTGATCGAAATATCAAAACAAAAAACAAAAATTACAAAACAGCATTAAAAATAAACATCGTAAAAATAATTCACCGGGCATCGAATAATAAACAAATATATTATACATATATATATATATATATATATATATATATATATATATATATATATATATATATGTGTGTGTGTGTGTGTGTGTGTGTGTGTGTGTGTGTGTGTACATAAATGATAAAGAGTCTATATTCCAAATTCCAAGATGTTGTCCATTTTACCGTTTATTTCTTTCAGCGTGTTAAAATGTTCAATTTTTCGCACATTTTAACACGCTGAATGAATTGAACATTTTAACATGCTGAAAGAAATGATCGACAACATCATAAGATTTTGAATATAGGCTTTTTGGTTTTTTTTTTTACACACAGTGATCACCACTTATCAAGGCCCGGAAGCCACTCAGGGATAAGGGTTATTGCAAGTACATTACGTTAGTGTGGAGATTTGATGAAGTGTTTACTTAAGAGCGCGGTTCATCATTTTGTTTATGTCTGCTCTGTAGTTACATCAAGCTTCATAAATAAAAGGATTGGTATAAATAAAAGGCAAAATATAATTGAATAAGCATATTTTTCCTATAAATATATATGCGTGTGTATACGTATAGTGTTAAAAATTCACTCATTGCTTCACCTCTGGAAAATATTTCCCTGGACTAATGTATATTTCATATATATATATATATATATATATATATATATATATATATATATATATATATATATATATATAAAGCTGAACGTCTGTATGTGTCTGGTAACGAATAGGCTCCTATATGGTTGACTATTATAGAAAACTGATCACATATAATGATAGAAGATGCATCGAGACACAGGAATGGGTATGTTTGATCTGGCAGAACGGTAGTCTATTAAAATTCTGGGGTCTGCGTAAGCACCTTGTCCACAAAGTATGGAAATAAAAAATTTAAAAATTAAAAAAAAAACGTTTACAAGTGTTTTTGATATAGATGTACATAATAATACTTGATAAGTATGTTTCAACTTAAATAGGGATGGTACAATAAAATTGTGGGGTCTGCGTTCGCGCCTGGCCTCCATAGAATGGAAACAGGCACAGACTTTAATATCATATCTATCTGCGTAAGTATACATTCATAATTATGTTTCGGTTTAAAGAAATATGGTATAATAAAATTATGGGGGGTTCGTTCGCGCCTGACCTCCATAGAATGTAAATATGTCACAAAGTTTAACAAGGTTGTTTAATATAGATCCACAGAATATTGTGATAAGTGTTTCAGTGTGAACAGGTATGATATAATAAATTATGAGGTTTATCTATTTTATTTTTACTTTCATCATATTTTGCTTTGGTTTTGATACCCCAAATTCGAAGCTATCTCTTTACAGCCCTTCTTTTTCATAACCTATCATACTGTCATAAATCAGAATTCATTTTCTGCAGGCCGGGTACTTTTGCTAGTATATCTATAAAATTCGAAGCTATCTTTTTACAACCCTCTCCTTTTCATAATCTATCATACTTTCATCAATCACAGTCCATTTTCTCTAGGCTGTTTTTGAACCCAGTCAACGACGGGTACTTTTGCTAGTATATATATATATATATATATATATATATATACTGTTAAACTGTATCACAGCTCATCAGTGTGTCTAGACTAGCAACTACCTTAAGCCAAGATTGAATTCGACTCTCTAGAAGATAGTCAGCGCTTCTCACTTTTGCGCTATTTAGCTACTGCTGGGATAGATGCACAAAATTACAATATTCAAACATTTTCCAGACGCCTACGCTTTATTTGTTTACACAAAGAGCATCGCTTTTTACGCTAGCGGCAGTTTGTTAATTTGCTCCCTAATATGGTCGACCCAAGATACAGATCATTTCAAGTCATCCACATACAGTACTCTTTCGCTGTATCATAGCTCATCAGTGCGGCTAGAGTTGCAACTACTTCAAGCCAGGATAGAAACTCGACTATATAGGCGACAGTTACGGTATTTATTTACTGCTGTTGAGACGGCTATACGAAATTCAATGTTAAAACATTGTCCGAACGCCTAAACTCTAACATATAGTCATCCACATGCAGTACTGTTTCGCTGTATCGCAGCTCACTAGTGCGGCTATACAAGCAACTACCTCAAGCCAGGATCGAAACTCGACCGCCCAAACGACAGTTCAGGTTTCTCACCATTATATATATATATATATATATATATATATATATATATATATATATATATATATATATATATATATATATTACATACGCGCATGATGTAGTTTTTGGTAAAAACATTTATGGAATATTTAACGAATAATTCCTCACTGGTAGTTAATGGTACATGAAAATCAGTTGCCCTCAAGTTACTTAATCAGCAAGAATTTCTTTCTTTCTACATGTTTTTATTTTTCGCAAAGCAATGAATGACCGATTCATTCAAATATGTCCTGAGTAAAATCGATTAAACATCATGTTCTTACTGATTCCTAAACTTGTCCTTGCTACCATCAACAACGGCGCCGTCCTCCCCCAAAACGATCGGCCTTCATTAGCGACGTCTATAAGTAATAAACATATTGGCAAGCATCGACGAATCTATCGAATCACGAATGTGTGAGGAATGGGAAAATAAGGATTCTGAGTACTTTTTACTTTTTAACCTAATCTGTCAAAGATCTCGAAAGAGCGTTCTCCAAATTACTTCAACTTCAACTGTAAATCGTTCACATCGTTGTCATTTTACAATCGCTATTTGCAGATTTACCTTTTTTTGCGAAAATTGGAAGGCTTAACTTCGTTTGCGCAGGAACATTATAATAATGTTCCAATATCAGAATAAATATGAATTGACCAATCCAATATGGCGGTCATCCTCCCATTTACTCTGTTACCTACAGAATTAAACGGTCGATTATTCCGAAGAATAACTCGCAAATGTGACCGATTTATAAACGCCTTTCGGCCAACTTTGAAAGAACTGAAACGATTACACATACCACACAGATAGAAATACACGGACACACAGAATTGCTCTTCTAAGCAATAGCCATATATAAAAGCTCGTTCATACATTTACAAACCTAACTAAAAGCAAACGAACATAAATATAAAATATTTCAAATATAGATTGGGTAAGATAAAATCTTAAAATGTTGCGATTTGATTCTTTGTGTGATTATTGCCGGGCAGTGCCGAGTTTTGTTCTGAAATATGTCCCAGAAGTTGACCTGTGACATCAACCTGGTAGGACAAATAATTTAAAATTATATATAAACAATGTGAGCAAGACAAGAGACAAAGAACGCAGACCAAACACGTTTGATCGCATTCTTTCGTCGTCGCGAACCACGACACCCCCATCCAGGTCTCTCTATCTCCACAAACGACGGGCACGAGTTGTCAAGATAAAAATAGTTGTTTTCATATCAGCTAAATGATATGTCGTTGTTATTAAAAATATACATTCGTGCACATTTGAAAACGTGAAACTGATTACGTTATGCATACATTCTCTACGCTCGCACATAATACATTTTTTCAAGTAGTGAAAATCAGTTAATAATACAACATCTTATCGTCTGGGTAACAATGCACTAACATCCATTCATCAATTGTGTTTCCGATTTAAATAACCAATAACAGGCTAGTTTACAAAATCATACAAAACGTGTGTACAATTTAAAACAATTCTAGATGAAGCTCCAAACTTCTCGGATCTCTAGGGAATAATGGAATATATGTTATTTGTTTTGACATGAGTCAGTATCCTTGATAAACATTTCATTTAAAGTCAGTTACTCTAAACTAATACAGATTTTTATTTATTTGCTTAGTTTTAAGCACTGCATCAATATACAATAAATGATTTAAGATTTAATTTTGGCATTCTTACGGGTTTCGCTGATAATAAAAAAAGGATTCAAATAAGGCAAACATGTTGTTGTGATATGAAATAATACTAAAATGTTTCCTTGGTTATTATTATTATTATACATTTTAAGTAGTATTTTAATAACTTTAAAATGAACTGCGTTTTTGTAATTCAAGGTATTATTCACACAAGCGGCCACGCATCTGTTTGGTCGGTCAGATGGCGGGATCGGGGAGAGAAAAAGAAGAAAAGAGAAACTTGATTTTGTAGATACCTTCTTTATGTACATGTGTCAGTAATTTGCATATGAGAAGGTATAGGGTCACAGAAGAAGATGAATTAAAAAGAAAAGTGATTGAGCTTTAGACATTATTCATAATATTCATAAATGACCTCCCTGATAAAATTGTCTGTGAGATGGGTATATACGCTGATGACACCACGCTCTATAACAGACACGACAGGGAAATAATTAAACATATATCTAAATAAATGGCAGAAACACTAGAGGACGACCTCCGATCTGTAGTAGAATGGGGCAAAAATAGATGGTCACATTCAGTGTTGCCAAGACTAAACTTGTTTCCTTCAATAACTACAAGAAACCTTCTCTACCACCAATAGCAATGGCCAAAAAGTCTTTATCTGAAAGTACATATCTTAAACTTCTCGGCCTAACGTTCACAGTAAACATGAGTCAGAAAAATCACATTGAGAGCATTTCCAGGACCGCTGCGAAAAAGGTAGGGTCTCTCTATCGTGCTAGAAAGCTACTAACGCCGAAAAGTATCCTGTACCTCTATAAGGCCACCATTCGCCCATGTATGGAGTATCGTTGCTATATTTGGGCTGGTGCATCTGCTACTAGTCTCTCACTCCTAGACAAAGTTAAAAAGAGAGTCGCTAACTTAATAGGTCCTGAATTGTCATCTAAGCTTCAGCCTCTGTCCCATCGACGAAATGTAGCATCCCTCTGCCTGTTCTACAAGTACTTTAACGGTGAATGCTCCGACGAACCGCAAGCACTTGTACCCCCTCGACGTAAATACCTACTACAAACCCGACATGCAGCAAAATCCCACCCCTTCATAGTTGATATCCCTTGATGTAAGAGATATTTCTACTCCAGTAGTTTCTTCTCCAGAACCGCTAGATTTTGGAATCTCCTTCCGGGTTCCTGTACTGATGTGTAGAAGTTCAAGTGTAACGTGAACCGAAATCTTGCTGCCCAACTCCCCACATAGTATCCCTATAGCTAATGTCCCTGATAGTAGCCCCCTATATTAAAGTGGCAATGTGCCTTGTTTGGAGTGAAAATGTAATTAAAAATCATGAGATAGCAAAGACGTTGAAAGTTTGTGTCGTGAATTATTTTTTACGTTAACAGAAGCTACTGCGAAGTGAGAAGTTTTTATTTGTGTTCGGCAGGCGATTTTCTTTTCGTTTTGGATGCTGTATCGTTTGCCTCTGAGGTTACGGTCACTTAGGAGATGAAAAGAATGAGAACGTCGTAACCTCTGCTATTTTTATTGCTCATTCTTAATGATGATTTTTGTTGGCATTTTTTCCCCTGATATCTTTCTTTTAAGAATTCTTTCTAGAAGGATATTGAGTACTTACGGAAAAAAACCATGTGACGGTTGCCAACGTTCCTAAGTGACAGTGTTTCTATGAAACGAACTGAGTTCGAACTTGGCACACCCAGTTTATCAGCTCGCGTCGTTAATTACGGGATCACCACCACCACCCTGCTGCCGTAATCTAGGGGAATAAGCGTATATATGGTCGTAGGAAAAAAGAAAGAAAAAATCCTATTCTAGTGTGTGTTCCGTTCTCAACTCGAAAGAATTTACGTGACTGAAATAGGAATTAATTGTCTACAAATATTGGTCGGTCACGAAATACTATAGACAATTTTCAGTTTTAAATACTTAACTGTGTCACCGTTAAAAATGATTTTTTTTAATTCTTTCACTTATTCATAATTTATCTTTACTACTTAATGTACGATAAGCTAATTTTAACTTTGACTAAATTATTTCTATTTGATTCGTTCATTGCGTGTGAATCAGCCGATTTTCTTGTTGACATTTATTTCCCCGATTTCTTCTGGTAAGAATTTTTATAGGAAGACATCGGATACTTACAGGAGAAAATATGTGAACGTTACTAACACATAAAATGAAAGCGTTTTGGGGTCGAAAAAGCTTGATTCGAACTTC
Organism: Euprymna scolopes; assembly: GCF_053919585.1. Lineage (NCBI taxonomy): Eukaryota > Metazoa > Mollusca > Cephalopoda > Sepiida > Sepiolidae > Euprymna > Euprymna scolopes. Next base: position 19,282 of record NW_027633953.1, read on the forward strand.
TTATACCCAAGGTGTCAGTTTGTGTCGTTACCGACTTATTCACCGCTACCTCCCTCTCTTGAACTAATTAAACTTATAAGCTCAAATTTGAGTATTCGTTACTGTATTGTTCTTGTGCCAGAATTAGTCACTGTTGGGCCAATATCTACTCTAGAATTCGTGACCGCAAAAATCACAATTATTTTCCAACAATAAAATTCAAGTTTTATCGAACTGTCACCATTAAATCGGTCAGTGAGTCTAAGTCCTAATGCGAATGTCGTTTCCAAGTTTCCATTTCAATGCAAAATAAAATATAAAAAAGAGAAAGAAATGCTACTGCTGTTGGCATATGGTTGTCTGTGTGGTCGACCAGACTCGGTTATTATCCCCTTAGCTGGTCTGGAAATGTTTTATGGCCATCTTTGCCATTTGGAGCCAGCCATGTCAGTCAAATATCCGCCTTTGGCCCGTGGGGA
>NW_027633954.1:0-19500 GCF_053919585.1 Euprymna scolopes
TGTCTTTTCTTCTTAGTAAAACATTCACAGCAAGAACTCTCTGCCTCAACTGCAAAGAACTTTCTTTTCTTCCTTCATGTGCCCACTACCAAACAGAACTTCCATGAACAGTTTCTTTCCAAGTTTTCAAGTCTTAATAAACATGAACAAGTAAACAAACACTACACAAGTTCCACCATTTATGGTAATCAGGGTGCTGTCTTACAGATCACCTGACATTCATTAATCCTTATCCTCGAGTCGCCTTCATGTCTTGATATACAATGAGGCCCTTCCTTGTAAAAATAAAAAAAATGAATACTTGTCATTAGTTGTTCTCATAAATAATCAAATTTTATTGATGTCATTCATCATTTTCAATAATAAGTTTCATAATATTCATTATCATTAACCTGTAAATCTATCTCATTAACTCTTATCCTCAAATAGCTTTTAGCCTTCATAAGTAGTAATTCCTTAATAAATAAATAATTTAAAAAAAAAGTTATCTACTGCACCTGCCAAACTAACAACACTAGCATCTTTCCATGTTTATTTCCCATGTCTAGCCAAAGCATCCACTTTTCAATTATGTACCAGTTGCTTATTGCGTATGGAATAAAACATTAATTTTAAGACATTTTCTTGCATCTTCTATTATGTAAAGGACAGTTTGTGTGTGTGTTATATGTCCAGGTTAAAAGTTGAAAACTACTAATCAGAGACCTACAAAGTTTATATTTTGTTGATCGGTGTTGCACTGGATGTATAATATCTAAAAATAAAACATTATTCATTCTTTGTGTGTCAACTGGACCAGGTTTTGCAGGGAGGAGGGGGGTGGGGTAGTCATTTCTAATGTTATTTATTATTTATTATATAAAGGAGAGTTGAAAAAGAGGTGGGAGGAAAGGGACCTGGAAAAAAACCTGAAGGAGAAAAGAGATTGATTGGTAGAAATTTTGATAGAAGTTAATCTCTTTTACTTCTTTTTATGGCCCAAGGCAACGCCATTAAGCCCTACTCCGGGAAGTGGAAGCAGTCGACCAATCATAAGGATGTAGGTATTTCTCATTTAATTCCGAGCAACTTAGGGTCTTCCTGGTAATAAGATTGTAATTATAATCCCATTTACAAAGTATAAAAAAAAAAAAACTTGGTGCTTCTCCAGATTAAGGCCAATATTTAAAAAAGAAAATTGCACAAAACTTTTCTATGTAGTTACTTGTTAAGTTAAAAAAAAAAAGACTGTACACCAAAATGTATGCAAATTCACCCGGTATTTTTGTTTTTAAAAATTAAAATTTAGAAAGGCATTCTTAACATGGGGGAGACAAAGGTATTTGTTAACTCCAGAATTTAAATTAAGGTTTGAAGTTTGAGTTATGTCCTTTGGCCATTGATCTTAATGAAGGTCAAAAATGGCTGCCAAGCGTTTTCTCTGAAAAAGTTTTTTTTAAAGAAAATACTTGCTGAATTTTTAATTTTTTGGTATACTATCTTTTTTCTTTCTAACCTCATATGTAAGTACATGAGAAAGCAACATTTTGTACCATTTTGTTTATTTTCTTTTTACGAGAAGTTTTAAATATTGTGATGAAACCAGAGAATCAACAAAATATTTATATGTGCCTAAAATAACGCAACATGGGTTGACATGGTGTAAAAGTCACACACTAACAAATGTCAAGGATATGTGTTGCATGGAGAGAAATGATATGAGAATAATACAATGGATGAGTACTCAGAGTAAGATAATATCTGGTTGATATAGGGAGATGTATGCAGAACAGAAGACTTTGATGGTATGGCCACATTGAAAGAACTGATAAGAATCCTTGGGTTATTCATGTTAAGGTAACAGGCCCAGTTCACAGGGAAAACATGGAAAGTATTGATAAAGATGGATTTCAGAAAAAGAGTTGAAGGATCACTAAAGAAAGACAAACATGGATATGACTTAGAAAGGTAAATGTGTATATTCAAACAAAACGGAACATACAATGAGCAACAGTACTGTTGCTACATCTGGGTAGGAGCTGCTAGCAGCAGCTTATCCTGCCTAAACAGAGTTCAAAATAGACTTCATAGCTTAGTGGGGGATGCCCTTTTCTCTTCCCTGCAATCTCTTTCTTATAAAAAAGACGTTGCGAGCCTGTGTCTGCTTTATTGTTATTTCCATGGCAAGTGTTCATTTGAGCTCCAATCTATGCCCCCCCCCCTGCCAAGCGTCATGAAAAACGCTCGTCTAGCTGAAACCACTGTCAACAATTTTCCCCACTTTTTATCTGTGCCTAAATCAAAACATAGATTCCATGAACAAAGCTTCTTTCTTAGAACTGCACGCCTGTGGAACTCTCTTCCATTTGCCTGTTTTCCATCTGACTACAATTTGGTTGTCTTCAAGTCCAGTATAAACAAATTATTGATGAACCGCCCCCTTAGGTAATCCAATTTACTAAATTTCCACTACTAACGATTACTATGATATTATCCCATTGACTACTGTACATTCAATAATCCTTATCCTCGAGTGGCCTCCGGGCCTTGGAAAGTTGTGACCCCTATGCAAAAAAAAAAAAAAAAAATCCACAAAGATGATGTATTATGAAGTTAACAGACCACTCTGAGAGTCGTACCTTTCGGTTTATTTCTTCAATTTGGAATAGTTCATCTCTAGTGCATGGGTGAGTCCTCACAACAGTTAAGGCTTGGGAGACAATTTCATCCAAGTCACCCAACATATGCCAGTATGTAAAACAGACATTGAACCGAATGTTGTTGTTGTTATTATTATTATTATGATGATGATGGTGGGTGGCTTTAAGACATTAATAAAATCTAATATTAATTGCTTGCTGGGTTTGCTTGTTGGATGACATCGTCCTAGTGAGTGTAAAAATCCTATTTGTGAGGATGCTTAGTAGTTGGATGACATAAAATGGAAAGGGAACAACAACAAAAAAAAAAAAATGGCAGGGTCAAACCATCCTCTTGTCGATACAACGCACGAAAGTCTTTTTTCCTTTCTTTCCTCAACTTGCAAAAAATCCTCGTGTATTTGAGCTTATCTTTCACCGTTCGTTCTCGTTCTAAGCTGTCCAACAAAAAAAAAAAAAAACAGAAAACAAACTCCACTGCTTTAGAATTTGTCCCATTTAACAGTTACCAATTGTGTACATATGCAAATTAATGGCATACATTCTCCAATGAGCGACCTAAAGAATTATGCTTCCTTTTCTACATTTTCTGCTGGCATTTTTACAGGCTAAGTAAACACGAGGTCATTTGCGAGAGTGATGATTTTTATTGCAGATGACTATACTCCTTGTTGAAAAGAAGTAGGTATATTCCACAGTCGGACTTTGTTGCAGTTTACTCAATATGTTTTAGTCTATGAACTTTCTTGTAAGTGGAGTGATGGCTCAGGAGGCAAGGTATTGCCACATATGCAAATGACGAGTTTTGATTCCCAAGTTTGTATATGTTCTACTGATGATCCCAAACGTGGGCGAAACTCAGATCTAAGATTATCGGTCTGCAGCTTTCAAAGTTTGTATGAGCTGCAAGGTTATTTGATTGTGGAAATTGATGCACGTTTAGTCTCGAAAGACAAAGGATACCCCTTGTAGGGGCAGCTGCGTGTGTAATTGTGTGACAAGGGTTGCGCAATCTCCAACCACACCTCTTCTGAATAAGCACTGCTTGAGTCCAGTGGCAAGGAAAAGTCCAGGACGACTGGAAACGGTGCTGAGATAAGCGGAGAGCACATACAGCACCTGGAAGTCCCAAATGGTCACTCATCTGGTACTGGCCAGGCTCAATGTTGCTTAACTTCGGTGATCTGACAGGAACAGGTGTGTCAAATGTGATTATGCTGTATGATTGTGAAAATAATGTGTTTAAAATGATTGTGAAAATAATGTGTATAATAATTGTGGAAATAATTATGCATATATTTTTAAGAATTACTTTCCCGGCCATGCCAAGTCAGTAATGCTGCCTCTTTCCCATATCTAGCTAAAACGTCCACTAGTGATTTATGTACCAGTTGCTTATCATATAGGGAATAAAACACTAATTTTAAGACTTTTTCTTTCAATATTTAAAAAAAGAAAAGAAAAAGTAGTCCGTTCATTGACACTGACCACTTACTCAGTGGAAGTGTTACGTTTGACATTTTCTTATCATTTCTTTGCCTCAGCAATGTTGAACTTTATTAATATTTTGCGATTGTGAAAAATTGTCCGAGCAGAGGGTTGTAGTTTTCTAAAATGATAATCAAGAGATAAATACTCACTAGTCAAAGTGTATCCATGCTGAAAAGTCAAGTATTGTTTTGACATTTTTGTTTGTAAATAAAAAAAACTTACCATGGGAGCAGCGGTACAGATGACGTCATCGAATAACTCATGACTCGCTAACAAAGAATATTAAAGAAAAAAAACCCAAAAAAACAATGGTGACTCACTTTATATTTTCAGTAATAAAACTTCTCAAATACATTTGTGATGTTAGGCTGTATAAGGTGTTAATTTCAGTCAAAATTGCCTGTTCTTTCTTTCATTGGATTTTTTCAATTATCAATACATTTCAATACAAAACCTCTAAGAACACTGCTAGACACACAGATTAAAAAAAACTTTGCTTAGCTGTTTCAGAGTCCATAGGAACTCACACACACACACACACACACACACACACACACACACACACACAAAATTCCTTTTTGTTTTGGCTTTAGACAGGCAGATATCAAATCTCTATCCGGACTAGATATATTGAACTTCACCAGAAAGAAATATATGAAAAGAAAAATATAAATCCTTTCAAGTCAAAACAAAATTACAAAATTATTTTGATTATGCTACCAAAAGGGATTCAGCTGGCCAACAGAATTTGAACCTGGCATGCTGAACCCACAGCCCGCGATTGTAACCATTTTATCCTTCCGTTTATATAGGCATTTTCATATAGGAATGGTAAATATAGCACTTTTTTTCTAGACAGCATTTATTGAATTTTCTAAATGTATAAATTTTGTTTCACAGATAAGAAATTCGATTTTACCACATGGGATGAAAGTTATCTGAACCATCTTGATCTCCTTATAAAACAAAAAATCAATAACTTTATCTTTTTGTTTTTTTTTTGTTTTGTTTTTGTTTTTTTTTAATATAATTATAGGTAATCCTGAGATTTTAAGATGTTCATGCATTCATACTACTTACATAATAATAATAATAATAATAATAATAATAATCCGCTAAATAAAAATGGAAGAAAAAAAATGAAGAGGAGAAGAAAAAGAAGAATGGAGGTTTGAAGAAGAATAAGAGCTATAGAAGCAGAAAAGTGAATAAGATTGAAAAAATAAAAAGAGGATGCTGAAGAAGAAGAAAAACAATATTCAAAGAGGAATAATAATAATAATGATAATAATATTAATAATGATAATAATATTAATAATGATAATAATATTAATAATGATAATAATATTAATAATAATAATAATGATAAATAAAATAAATAATAATTAAAAAAAAAATTTTTAATAAAAAAAAAAAATGCTAACCGACCAGATGGAAACTGCAATAGAAAAAAAAAAAAAAAAAAAAAAAAAATGGAATCCTGCCTATGGAACCAAGAAAACTGAAACCAGAAAATTGTATGATTGTAAAGAGTCAAGGAGGATGGAAAAACCTGAGGAGAAAAAACACTAACCAGACTTCCACTATATGAGTGCGAAGAGAATTGGGACCTTTAGGAGGCTTGTTGATACCCAAATTCTAGCGAAGGCCAATGGTTGTTGCCAACAAGAAATCAATGGTAAACGGTTGTTTTTATAATGCAAATTCGTTTGCAAAGGGTATCAAAAGAGGTGAAAAGTACTGGAAATCTGGGGAGACTTATTGCCAGTGAGTAATCTCTGATGATAACTTGTGTGAGAACTAGTAAGTAATAATGATAATTTTAAATATTTATTTTTTTACCTACAGACACTAGCGTTTCACGTTTATGCAATCAGTGTAAGAAGTGATAATTACTGCTGGCCGAAGGATTCAAACCCAGTTGCAAAGTCACCTTTAACCTCTAGGTCACCATCAATTAACATGGAAAAGAAGAGAATTTAAAATATATATTATGTCAAATTAGCAAACATATACATAATCATATGATGCTCAATAGTTGTAGCAGAAGCGTGCGCGCACACACACACAAACACACACATTTTCATTAAATAAGATAGACATTTTTTTGTCTATTAATTCTATTTTTGATCCTTTCTGACTTCCAAATAACTGTCTTCAATTCTGGCAGGAACTGGCTGATGTAATCAACATATTTATCAAAAGTACAAGTACTTTCCAATCCTTCTGGATTCATCGTCACGAATAGATTAATTTAACTGGTTTTGAACGATTTATGTGTTTTTTGCTTTAAGTTGGAAAGGATTAAGAATAAAATTAATAGACAAAAACCTGTTTATTCTATTTAATAAAATATGCCTTAGAGAAAAATGCTGCCCATATATATATATATATATATATATATATATATATATATATATATATATATATATATATATATACAACCATCTGAAATAAGCATTATTAAAAAAATCTAGGAAAACAGTCTTAATCAGCCAAAACATCCAATGGACTAAGAAGAACCAATCTGGATCATTTGACATCTCAATAGGGTTTTAGATTTAGCAGAAGCAACTGACCTAGTTGATCTCTTTATTATGTACAATCTCACAAATACATAGGACTATATAGAGATGATGGCCTTATTGTACCTATTTATGATGCCCCCCCCCCTCACGGGACAGAGTTAGACACCAGGGTCGTTTTTTTACATGGAGAAAAGTGTAGTTGAAAATTCAAATGGCCCTAAATGTGAGAAAATAAAAACAAAGTACATTAATTAGATAGTATTGTACTTGTACCCCTCATATTAATTACTCGCACCCCTTTCTATTGTTTCAGAGTGTAACCAGTAGCGCATTCTTAGGAGCCGGAAGGAATTGGTAACCTGAAGATCGTCGAGTCCCTCCTTTCAAGACTATTAGACCTACTGCTCAGTAGAGGCCCGCACCTTCACTCGCCTACTAGTTCCTTTCCCCTGTCTGCTCATAGGAAGGTGTGTCTGCTCATCTATGCGCTGCTGGTTACACTCGTTGCAGAGTTAAAGATCGCTCGGATCGCAGGTAGAGAGACTTTCGAAGGTTCAACGCCATTTTAAAAGTAGACATTAAGTCTAACATAAAAACTGTCAACTTTCTCGATATAACTCTCAACCTCTCAAATAACTCATATGAACCATAAGCCAATATAATACCTACCCATTCTATATACACCCATTATCAAACTACCCAAAACAGTTCCTTAAACTTATCCTTAAATTTGTTGAAAAAAGACTTAGCACCATTTCCTCTAAACTGGAAATACTCAACAAACATACACCATTCTATGAAAATGCCCTTAAGGAAAGTGGACACTCAAATCCTATCATTAATTACACAGAACCTAATTCCTCGAATACTTAAAACAAGAAAAATAGATTTAGAAAAAAAACATTTGGTTTACCCCCTCCCCTTCAATATAATGGTCAAAACCAAACAAGACAAAAAAATTTTTCAATAAACACCCACTTCCCACCCAATCATACACTACACAAAATCTTTAATAAAAACACAATTAAACTTAGCTACAGCTGTACTAATACTTGTAAAAATATAATCAAGAAACATAAGATACTTAACAAGGATAAAAATACAAATACAACTAATATAATACTAATTGTAATTGCACCAACAAATTGGAAAGCCCACTTAATCAACAATGTCTACTAACAGAAGTAGTTTATAAAGCTACAATTGCCTCCACAGAAAACCCAAAAGGCAAAAAATATTATATTGGTCTAGCCGGCACTTCTTTTAAAGACAGATTTAGAGTACATAAATGCTGCTTTACAAACCCCAACCACCCTAACAAAACCTCACTAACTTCCCACCATCTACATCTAATTAAAAATAATCGTACACCAACCATTACTTGGGAAATCCTTAAAAAATCTAGCATATGTAAATCTTTAAATTCTCCATGCCTCCTTTGCCTAAATGAAAAACTTTTTATCTCCAATTTTAAAGATAGAGATAAATTACTTAATAGGAAACATGAAACTACCATAAACTGTCGGCACTACAAATCCCACCTCCTTAGCAATTATACACCTTTCCGAAACATCCCTCAGACAACGTTTTTTTTTTAAATCTGCCAAATCATACACCCAGTAAAACCATCTATCACATGCAACTAATTACTGTAGCATCTACACACTTAAACCCTCTTACCCCATTCTACCCTACTCTTTCACCCTACCCTTCCTAAATTCAACAAAATAACCTATATCTCCAATACTACCAATTTAAACCCCACTTAACTTTCTACCATACAATTATCTAGTAATCTGCATCCATTGCTCTTTTTAGTTAAATTTACCCACCTAACCCCAACATATCCCACACACAATTTCCCCAATTTGTTGGGAAAATATTGTACATGTAACTATATAGGTTTACACCTGCACCTGCGGGCAAATACATGAGAACTTGAATGCCTACTGGACACTGACTTCGAATCTCTAAGGTCTCTCTGTACAGGGGTTTACCAAAACAACCTGGTATGAGGATACTGTTCTCTAAAAGTAAACCCTGACCAAACATTCAAAATCACATAGTATTCGCTGCCCAAGGAAGATCTAACTATGGCTAACAAACATTAGCTTTTATAAGGAATGGTGCACCTTCTCTAAGTGATGTTACCTCAAGTAACTGCACAAAACTGGATACTCCACCAGACTAGATAAATTCTTGTCCAGTAAGACCAAGAGACCAAAATGAAAAATATACTACAACGTATTAAAATGGTTAATTGGGGAAAGGAATATTATGTTCTCAATTTCTTTACTAACTCAGTGTTTGAGAGATAAAGAAGTTTAATGGAACATTCGAATATCTATGTATCTCATATAGAGTTCAAGTGTTAGCTTCAGGTTGTGGGCTCCTTGATTTCTGAGAACTTCGACTGAAGTAAAATAAAATAAAAAAAAGATGTATAACTATACAATGGCTTAGATACATGTGTATATATCTTAATATATAGATGCCCCCATATAAGTATGGGCATGGAATAGTTTATAATGTATTTAAAATCAAATACCTCAACCTAAAACAGTAAGTAAAGTATTTAACCTCCATAAAACTACCCTAGACCCGTCCCCAAACTCTATAATTATACCTACCTAGGACCATCATTCCACCCAATTATTAACTATATAATCATCTAGAACCCACACTCCCTCCCTTCTTGTTAGGAATATAGCCTACTATCCTCCTGAATATTCGTAAATTAATTATGTAACCAGTTCACCTACTTATTTATTTGGCGCGCCCCTTTTCTTAATATCCCGTCTCTTTACGTATTCCACTTATCCTATACATTTCTATGTATTTTCTAATATGTTCTCCTCCCTCCCAAACCCTTATGCCATATTTTATTATTTTTATTATATTTTTTAATTTTTAAAATTTTATTTATTTATTTATTTATTTTTTTCATTTTTTCAATTTTTTTCCTATAACTATCTCTCTCTCTCTCTATCTATCTATCTATCTATCTATATATATATGTTCATACTTATTTTTTTACTATAATAATTATTAAATGCCTACAGACACTAGTGTTTCATCCTTTTGGGAATCTTCAGTGCAGGGTATCACGATTAATACCAGTCGAACGATTCGAACCCCGCATCACGAGACATCTCTGGCTCGGTTTAGTGAAGACCTAATCCATTCGGCTACCATTAACCGCGTGAAATAACGTCTAATTTAAACATTTTAATTTTAAATGTTCATTTTTACGCCAGTCAGAAAGTGATCTAATCGTTATACGATGATCTATGCATATATATATATATATATATATATATATATATATATATATATATATATATATTCCACTATTTATCCTACACTACCTATTCATTCATTCACTTTTATCAGTTACACATTTATCTGTACAAGTATTCAGCTATCCCCCACTTACTTACTAATTACTATTATAATTTTTTTCATATATAAGTATGCATATGTGAGAATATGTACATGTATCTGTATGTATTTGTACAGATGTGCCCAGAATATTATTATTATTAATGCGCTTTACTCGCTTACTTATCTTCAGCCTACTTATTTGGTCTCCCACATCTATGCGTATGCGTCTGTATGTATGTGATGTATCTCTATATGTTTATGTGTGTATACATATATGTGTGTGTATATGTACATGTATATATATGTATTTATATGTATGTATGGATGGGTCATGTATATGTACGTATGTGTGTCTCTATGTAGGTGTCTATATATGTGGGTATATATCTCACTTTTTTTAAAAATTTTTATTTTACTTCACTAAGTTTTAAGATATCAAGGGGTTCCCTCCTGGAGCTAACACTTGATTCTGTTATGATTTAAATTTATATTCGAGGGCTCTTTTAAGAATAGATACTGTTCCCTTTATGGCTGCTGTCTGTATTTCGTTACAGCTTGGTCTTCCAGGGATATATCTGTGTATGCATATATGTGTACATCTATATGTATTTATGTATGTGTATGCATGTATGTGTACATCTATATGTATTTATGTATGTGTATGTATGTGTGTATATATATTTGTGTATATGTATTTGTGTATATGTGATACGTTTGGCACTAAACTCACCTAGTTAATTATACTTATATATCCCACTTTTATTTTATTTATTTTATTTATTTTCTATTTTTTAAAAAATTTTCTTCCATCTATACCTTCTGTATTTATACAATTACTTAGCGAATATTATTCAATTTCCTTTACTATCATTATTACTATTATTTTTATCTTTATTATTTTACTATTATTATTATTATTATTATCTTTCATCATCACCACCACCGCCACCCCTACATGCATATTTTTATTCAATCCATGTCTGGCAATTCTTAATTTACTTAATTTCTTAGAGACCTTTTATAGCCAATGCATTTAAATAGGTAAATGCACTTAGGTTGGATGTAATTAAGCTTACTTTGAGAGGGTGCATCTTAGTTACTGCGAACAACGCCCACTCCAATCTGCATAAATCTTTAATGTGTCACACTCCATATGACATCTTTCCAGCGCAACTGTCTGACAGTCCGCTAGTGGGTGCCTCCTTAACTGCTTGTATTTCCCTTTAGTCCTTATCTCTCTCTTTTTCTCCCCCCCCCTCCACCGCATACCCCCACCTTCAAAGTCTTATGCATTTTATACCCATCCCTTCTTTTGCACCTTCTCTCTCTCTCTCTCTCTCTCTCTCTCTCTCTCTCTCTCTCTCTCTCTCTCTCTCTCTCTATCTATCTATCTATTCTTATCTGTGTCTGGTTGAATATTTTAAACTCCACCTCGCTCCTTTTCAATGTTTGTTTAATTATTAAATCTTAAAACTTAAATTTTGTCAGATCAGAATTGACCCCCCTCCTTTATTTTCTTGCTTCTTATAATATCGTTTTTCAAATCATAATAACTATTTCTGTTAAAGTCTGATGAAGTTACTGGGTCATTGATGCAATTCGGTAACCAAAACATTTCACTAAGCAGATAACACGGTAATATATATATATATATATATATAATTAGTCCTCGCACGAAAGAGCAGAACACAAAATGTTTTAAATAATAATAGAATAACAATAACAAAGACTTTAGCTTGCGAGGACTACAGTCCTTTAGAAGTTTTCATCTCTATTTTTCTTGTTATCTACTGAATATTTTTAATGAAACCTATATGAAATATCTTCCTTATTAAATTGTAAAGATTTTCTATTCTGAAAGAAGTTTAAAAAAATTTAATCTAAAAGTTATTTTGAAGTTTTTCTTAAAAAAATTCAGATTTTCCATTATTCAGACATGTATGACAAAGAGGGAGTTGCAAAAAATGAGTTGTGGTGTGAGGAGAAATACAAACTGAAACAGAATATTCAGACCTGTAATAATATAAAGAGGGGGTTGCAAAAATGAGTTGTGGTGTGAGGAGAAATACAAACTAAAGTAGAGAGTAGGAGAGTTTTTATAAATACATGCAAAATAGCTTTCTTTTTTTTTTTTATCCAAATTAATAAATTAAATAAAATATAATCTTAAAGATACGGTACAAGTTAGAAAAGCATTTCATCCAAGGCATGAAAATTGTTAAACAAAATGTTTTTACTATAGGCTTTAAAAGTAAAGGCACAAGTTTCAATTTGAAATTTATCTTCAAAGTGCACTTTTATACATTTTACAAAATAAGGTATTAAATTTTTATACCTTACTTTGTAAAATTTATAAAAGTGCACTTTGAAGATAAATAAATTTAAAATTGAATCTTGTACCTTTATTTTTAAAGCCTATAGTAAAAACATTTTGTTTAACAATTTTCATGCCTTGGATGAAATGCTTGTCTAACTTATATATATACTGATGAAGACTGTAGGCACAGTAAAAACAATGATGTTATTAAAAAAAAAAAAAAATTTTTTTTTTCTTTTCAAGACATTTCGTATTCCTACTGATGGTTGGTAAAAAAAAAAATGTAACAAAATTAGTTTATTTAAATAGGATAGCTCAACAAGGATTTCTTTACATTGGACTGGACCCTCCAAGATATGCTTAACACAAACGGGAAGTTTTTGAAAAGAAACTTTACTGATGGAAGTTATGTTAATTTTAGGTAGACAAATGAAGAAAATTAAAACTATTTACACTGGTTGTAGCTAGACGAGTTTTCGTTGTGTGTTGGATGTTAATGTTGGGAGTGATTCAGCCTCTATTGCAGACTATGCTGCAGATAAAATTGCTATTTTTGGTTGATCACCAGAGTTTATTGTCTCCAATTCCATGTGTCCTTTTCATGACCCTTTGTTGCTGACTGCACGTTTTCTCCTTCTGAAACAATTTAATAGACAGCACGATCTGTGCTCCGTCGTATGCAGTTACAGCTTGTCTGGATCGATACTTCCAAGTGTCAGGTTGTGTTTGCTGACTTCTTTGAAGTTCAACGCTAATTGATGTCCTGTTGTCCATTGTTTTCACATGACGTTCTTACATATCTGACCATCTGTTCCTAACACTAGCTGTACTTATCCGGTGTTGTCTGGGATGCAGGGAGGTCATTTTAGTTTTTAATTTTTATCTGTTTGCACATTTCAAAATTTCTGTCTGCTGATTTTTATTTTTAGGTGATTATTTAAAAACTAGAGGTTTTAACCAATTAAAAACAGGAAAAAGTTATAGCCATTGACTTAGAATGAGGGCTTTGTTAAACTAGCCTGGGTGCTTGGTATCGCCTGGGTGTTTGAAGGTGTGTGTTGAGCAAAAAAAAAAAAAAAATAGTGGTAGGCAGGCTCGAACCCGTACTGCGGAGCAGGAAAAGAATGTGAAAAAAAAAAACATGACTTCTTTGCTGTTGCACCCATCACCTAACCGGAAGTGATGACTGTTTAAATTAAGGATAGTCAATCGAAAAGAGGGGGATGACTTTCGAAAATATCAGTGAAAAAAGCTCTCTCTGTAGAAAAGTGCCCAGTTGAGGGTGAAGGAATTTATGTTTTTAGGCAATTTTTCGATATTTGTCGTCTGAAGGGTTGAGCTTCAAAACAATACCAATCTAATAAAAATCCGTCGCCTCTGTCAAAAGTTTTAGGCAGACATACAAACATAAATACATGCACACATACATACATACATACATACATTTAAACAGACAGGTGAGATTTACATTATAAATTAATGGTTGGATATAGTTAAATCTGTGCTCGTTTTTTGTTTTAAATACTAATCCTATTAATCCCTGAGTGTTCATCAAACGGATACCATAATACTTAGTTTGCTGCATCTTATCATAACAAAGGTCCATACAAAATTTCAGCCAGATCGGCCCAATAGCTTCTGATAAAGTGTGAATAAGTGTGGTATTGTGTTGTAATCAATCTCTATTAATTCCTTATTCCTTCATAATATATATATATATATATATATATATTATATACTAGCAAAAGTACCCGTTGTTGACTGGGTTCAAAAACAGCCTACAGAAAATGGACTCTGATTTATGAAAGTATGATAGGTTATGAAAAGGAAGGGTTGTAAAGTGATAGCTTCGATTTGGGGGTATCAAAACCAAAGCAAAATATGATGAAAGTAAAAATAAAATAGATAAACCCCATAATTTATCATACCATACCTGTTTGCACTAAAACACTTATCACAATATTCTGTGGATCTATATTAAAAAACCTTGTTAAACTTTGTGACATATTTTCATTCTATGGAGGTCAGGTGCGAACGAATACCCCATAATTTTATCATACCATATTTCTTCAAACTGAAACATAATTATCAAAGTATACTTACGCAGATAGATATGAAAAGCCTTTATTAAAGTTTGTGCCTATTTCCATACTATGGAGGCCAGCCACGAACGCAGACTCCACAATTTTATTATACCATCCCTATTTAAGTTAAAACATACTTATCAAAGTATTATTATGTACATCTATATCGAAAACACTTGTAAATGTTTTTTTTAATTTTTTATTTTCATACTTTGTGGACCAGGCGCGTACGCAGACCCCACAATTTTAATGAATCATCATTATGCCAGATCAAACATACCCATTCCTGTGTCTCGATACATTTATCATTATATATGATCAGTTTTCTATAATAGTCAACCATATAGGAGCCTATTCGTGACCAGACACACACAGACGTTCAGCTTTATATTATATATATATATATATATATATATATATGTTGATTCCATTTTTCACCCCAAACAAAGCACAGTTCCACTTTGATGTAGGAGGCTACCATCGGGGCCATAAGTTTCAGGAATACTATGTAGGGAGTTGAGCAACAAGATGTCTGTTGACATTAGATTTGAACTTCTGCATGTCAGTACAGTTGAGAAATATATAATAGTAGAGATTTAGAAGGCTATCACAATGCGAGGAATGAAATATAGTTATTGTTGGTAAAAGAAGACGAGAACAAGTGGCGATTTACAAATCAACAAGTACATACATATGTCTATATATATATATATATATATATATATTCAGTTATATTAGGTAAAAATGTCTTACTTGTTATGTCTGCGACAATATCCATTATTAATTTCAGAAAAAAATTCCCTTTTCAAATGGTGGACCCAACAGATCGATTCAAAGCATGCATTGTTCTCGTCTTCTTTTACCAACAACGACTATATTTCATTCCTCGCATTGTGACAGCCTTCTAAATCTCTACTACATACCTATCCCACACAATGCTTCAAGCAAACTGCATATCAGTCATATATATATATATATATATATATATATATATATATATATATATATAAATATATATATATATATATTCATATTCATTCAGTATTCACTACAATAAGGCTCAATATGGTAGGAGAACTTGCTAGTATTATAATAAATACTAGACCTTTTGGCCCATTAAAACAAGAAGTTGTCTCAAAATGAGTGCTTTATGCCAAACTGATGGTTGAATATGATTAAATTCGTGCTCACGTTTGCATTAAATACTAATCTCTATTAATGCCTAACTGTTAATCGAATAGATACCATAATTTGCTGCATCTTATAACAAATGTCCATGCAAAATCTTAGTCATATCAGCTCAGTAGTTTCTGAGAGAAAGTGGAATGGACAGACAGACTAAAAGAAGTATAATATAGATGTTTAATATTAGTGGTCATCTGAAACGAGATTCAGTTTTTAAATGATAAGAATTATATATCACCACAAGGATGACAGCAGGATATAAGTTTTTTTAGGTGGGGCATGGTAAAAGAAAAATGGCTGGAAATCACTGATCAGAAGTGAATTGTTGTCTTACATCTGTGTTCCAACTGATCGCCATGGAGAGAAGTGAAGCAATAGGCCCCATTGTGTGACTTCCTCAACAGCATCGGTTTGTTAATGAGTCCTTACTGCAAATTGATTTGACTTTTTTTTTTTTTTTTTAGAACTTCTTTGTCAACACTATTTGTGGAAACGCCTTGAGTATGCTCTTGGTCTCCCAAGTCAACAGGAGATCCGATGAAACGTTCCAATATTTGCACATTGGTTTTGCAAAACAACATTTTATTAATTAACTATTATTTGCTGTTATTTCTTCAATGAAACAAGTATCTATTATTAGAAAAAAAAAAAAGAAAAAATACAAAACATCAACCAAGATCTACAAATGCAAGTCAATATTTGAAAACGATACATTTATTGGGTGGATTTCTAATTAGTATTTTGTTTTATTTTTGAGTTTTGAGATATTGTTGAGACTTACCAGATAAGTCACATGTCGGCCACCTTGTACTAACTTGGCACTACTTGTTTCAAATTAAATAAAGGCTGCTTGTGTTTCAAATTAAATAAACGTCTTAAAATAAGTTATAAGACAAAAACTTATCTAGGTAGGTAGAAGAGTAACTTATTTTTGGCTTTTGGTAACCTTTATTTTTTATATATTTGTTGTTTTGTTTTTTTTAACCACCTTATCGATTTGTTGAATTAAATCAATTGTACATAAATTTGTACCAAGAAATAGAAACACTTAGCACACCTGTGACCTGCGTGAATTGACTTGGTTTTATTTGTGAAAATGCTTTAAGCCTGCTCTTAGCCTACCAAGCCAGCACGACATGCAATGAATCTTCCTAATACTAACATATTGGTTTTGGAAAGAGAGATTTTATTAATTAATTTTGATTTTATTAATTAATTTTGATTTTTAATTTTGATGTTATTTATTGAATAAAAAAAATTTTTTTTCCCTGGATTGATATATCATTAATCTTCAAAATGTCTGTTTTATCTGTTACTAGCAGTTCCGGCCAGCTTTGCTCGGGCCCTATGTACTGTTAAAAACTTTATGTGCATTTGTATATATTAAAAAGTGTGCATATGTATGGTAATGCCTTTCTATATAATAGGCTTCCTTAACTACCATAGAGAAAAGTTGGTAGAGACTGCAGACAACAAATTTTTTTTAACTTTGACCCCAATTTTTACCCCATAACATTTATTGTTTTGGGCTCAAATTAAATTAAAATGTTTGACCCATGTCCAAGTAACCTACATCTAAAATTTCAAGTGTTTAGAGACAAAATTGGTAGAGGAGTTTGGTAGACTCTGCAAAGGTCAACTCTGTAAACTTTGACCTCTTGCCAGCCAAATTTTCGCCCAAAAACTGATTAAAAAGCTTGCTGCATGTCTGAATACCCTTTATGTAAAATTGGCTTAATAGTTTGCTAGAGATTGCAAAGGTCAAATTTTTTTAACTTTGACCCCTTGGAAGCCAAATTTTCAACAAAAAAAAAACACATAAAAAGTTTGCCCTATGTCTGAATACACTTTATGTAAAATTTCAAATGTTTAGACCAAAAATTGGCTGAGTAATTTGGTAGAGACTGCAAAGGTCAATTTTTTAAAACTTTGACCCCAATTATGACTCCTTTTCATTTAATGTTTTCAGCTTAAATGAAATTATAAAGTTAAATCCATGTCCAAGTAACCTATATCTAAAATTTCAAGTGTTTAGACCCAAAATTGGTGGAGAAGTTTGGTAGAGTTGTTAAAGGGCAACCCCTTAACAGCCAAATTTCTGTCCGAAAACCGGTTAAAAAGATTTTCCCAAATTTTCCATGTGTGTTTGTGTGTATGTATGTGTGTGTGTGTTGCGGTGGAGAGGGCTCCCGTAAGCCGTAGTGATGACAAACTTTCTAGTCCGATAAATGCATACCCATTGGCTGATAGGAAGGGCGCGGTGAATACTAGAAAGCTGATTGGCTAACTAAAATCTCAATAGAAGAGGAGCATATAAAAACGATAAACAACCACAGAATTCGCGCATAAGCCTGAAGAGTCCTAGAGTGAATGAAACGTGGAATATTCAGTGTAGCTTAATCGCCATATATATTTTATAAATTACTATATATATATATATATATATATATATATATATATATATACACACACACACACACTGTTATTGTTATTTTTTGAATAAAAATTTACTTTTTCTCTCCCTATAATCTTGTAAAAATGCTTCAAAATGTCTGATTTCTTTTTTTTTTCAGTGATTCTGACATTTGTGAATTGTAAGGATGTAAAGTGGGCGACTCGTGTTCAGGATATTTTTACCTACGCCAAAGTATTTGCATTACTTCTCATCATCATTACTGGATTTGTTCAGCTCGCCAAAGGTAAATAATATTTTTTTTTTTCCACTGACTACCAAATATATAAACATGTATACCAGGATTTGTGCAGTCTAAAAGGCCTTCAGTTTTGATTTCGGTCTTGAAAAAAGCCCTGTTTTCTATTATTACCTTGAAAAGGCCCTGAAAGTCATATTCTTTATATTCACTAAAAAATTTTGCATCAAAATATTAAAAAACTAGCTGTACCCACTAAACCACGCATTGCTGTGGCATAGTCTGGTTGATGCAACAAACACACACACACTCACACACAAATACATGCGCACACACACACACGCAAACACTCACACATACAAACACATGCACACAAAGTACACAGCGGCGCGTACACACATACGTTCGCACGCAAAAACACGCATGTATACACACAAACTTTGCATGTAGTTAGGAATAGACAGTTTAAAGAATTCCAAATCACATATTAGGAGATTTTTAAATATATAAACTGTAAATGGTAGACAGTTTAAAGGCTTCCAAATTACGCATAAGGAAATTTATAAGTATATAAATTGCAAAATACTGGCTATGAACATGGATCTTGGCTATAATGATCATTTAATCCGTTTTTTAAAAGTTTTTTTATTTAGCATATAAATAAAGAATTTTTGTCTGTTATAAAAGAAAGAACAAATAATGGTTATCAGTGCCGATGTGTTGAAAAACAGTATGTACGATGTATGTACACAGAAAAGATTTAGCACGGTAGTCAGGAATAGACAGTACGGGTCTCGGCTATATCAATCGATTAATCCGTTTGTTTAATTTTTATTTAGTGTATAAAGAATTTCCATCAATCATACTTAAAAAAATAAAGGTTTATCTTTTTTATTTTATATAAAAAAAATAATGGTGATCAATGCCAATGTGTCAAAAAACAGCATATCCAATGTATGTAAGGTCCTGGATATGACCTTAAACTATATCCAGTGGTGAGATCCCAGCTTGTGGGCTTTGGGGAGTGTGGAGCCACCCTTTAATTACCATTGCTCCCAGGTCCACTCTGACCCGGAGTGGTAGTACCTGTTAGGGTTCCAACTATAGGTTAAATAGAAACTGACTTGAAAACAAACATATTCTATTAAAAAATTTTCTTAAATCTTTGGATTCAGCATTAAATAACCTGAAAAGGGTTGATATGCCGTAAAACCAACCAAC
>NW_027633955.1:0-19346 GCF_053919585.1 Euprymna scolopes
TCCTATAAAACATATTGCTATATCATCATCCCATAAAAATATATTGCTATATCCTCATCCTATAAAAATATATTGCTATATCATCATCCCATAAAAATATATTGCTATATCATCATCCCATAAAAATATATTGCTATATCCTCATCCTATAAAAATATATTGCTATATCATCATCCTATAAAATATATTGCTATATCATCATCCTATAAAATATATTGCTATATCATCATCCTATAAAATATATTGCTATATAATCATCCCATAAAAATATATTGCTATATCATCATCCCATAAAAATATATTGCTATATCATCATCCATAAAAATATATTGCTATATCATCATCCTATAAAATATATTGCTATATCATCATCCCATAAAAATATATTGCTATATCATCATCCCATAAAAATATATTGCTATATCATCATCCCATAAAAATATATTGCTATATCATCACCCCATAAAAATATATTGCTATATCATCATCTCATAAAAATATATTGCTATATCATCATCTCATAAAAATATATTGCTATATCATCATCTCATAAAAATATATTGCTATATCATCATCCCATAAAAATATATTGCTATATCATCATCTCATAAAAATATATTGCTTTATCATCATCTCATAAAAATATATTGCTATATCATCATCCCATAAAAATATATTGCTATATCATCATCCCATAAAAATATATTGCTATATCATCATCCCATAAAAATATATTGCTATATCATCATCCCATGAAAATATATTGCTATATCATCATCTCATAAAAATATATTGCTATATAATCATCCTATAAAATATATTGCTATATCATCATCCTATAAAATATATTGCTATATCATCATCTTATAAAAATATATTGCTATATCATCATCCTATAAAATATATTGCTTAATCATCATCCCACAAAAATATATTGCTATATAATCATCCTATAAAATATATTGCTATATCATCATCCTATAAAATATATTGCTATATCATCATCTTATAAAAATATATTGCTATATCATCATCCTATAAAATATATTGCTTAATCATCATCCCACAAAAATATATTGCTATATAATCATCCTATAAAATATATTGCTATATCATCATCCTATAAAATATATTGCTATATCATCATCTTATAAAAATATATTGCTATATCATCATCCTATAAAATATATTGCTTAATCATCATCCCACAAAAATATATTGCTATATCATCATCCTATAAAATATATTGCTATATCATCATCCCATAAAAATATATTGCTATATCATCATCCCATAAAAATATATTGCTATATCATCATCCCATAAAAATATATTGCTATATCATCATCCATAAAAATATATTGCTATATCATCATCCTATAAAATATATTGCTATATCATCATCTTATAAAAATATATTGCTATATCATCATCCTATAAAATATATTGCTATATCATCATCCTATAAAATATATTGCTATATCATCATCCTATAAAATATATTGCTATATCATCATCCTATAAAATATATTGCTATATCATCATCCTATAAAAAACTATTGCTATATCATCATCCTATAAAATATATTGCTATATCATCATCCTATAAAATATATTGCTATATCATCATCCTATAAAATATATTGCTATATCATCATCCTATAAAATATATTGCTATATCATCATCCTATAAAATATATTGCTATATCATCATCCCATAAAAATATATTGCTATATCATCATCCCATAAAAATATATTGCTATATCCTCATCCTATAAAAATATATTGCTATATCATCATCCTATAAAATATATTGCTATATCATCATCCCATAAAAATATATTGCTATATCCTCATCCTATAAAAATATATTGCTATATCATCATCCTATAAAATATATTGCTATATCATCATCCCATAAAAATATATTGCTATATCCTCATCCTATAAAAATATATTGCTATATCATCATCCCATAAAAATATATTGCTATATCATCATCCCATAAAAATATATTGCTATATCCTCATCCTATAAAAATATATTGCTATATCATCATCCTATAAAATATATTGCTATATCATCATCCTATAAAATATATTGCTATATCATCATCCTATAAAATATATTGCTATATCATCATCCCATAAAAATATATTGCTATATAATCATCCCATAAAAATATATTGCTATATCATCATCCCATAAAAATATATTGCTATATCATCATCCTATAAAATATATTGCTATATCATCATCCCATAAAAATATATTGCTATATCATCATCCCATAAAAATATATTGCTATATCATCATCCCATAAAAATATATTGCTATATCATCATCCTATAAAATATATTGCTATATCATCATCTCATAAAAATATATTGCTATATCATCATCCCATAAACATATATTGCTATATCATCATCCTATAAAAATATATTGCTATATCATCATCCTATAAAATATATTGCTATATCATCATCCTATAAAATATATTGCTATATCATCATCCCATAAAAATATATTGCTATATCATCATCCCATAAAAATATATTGCTATATCATCATCTCATAAAAATATATTGCTATATCATCATCTCATAAAAATATATTGCTATATCATCATCTCATAAAAATATATTGCTATATCATCATCCCATAAAAATATATTGCTATATCATCATCTCATAAAAATATATTGCTATATCATCATCTCATAAAAATATATTGCTATATCATCATCCCATAAAAATATATTGCTATATCATCATCCCATAAAAATATATTGCTATATCATCATCCCATGAAAATATATTGCTATATCATCATCTCATAAAAATATATTGCTATATAATCATCCTATAAAATATATTGCTATATCATCATCCTATAAAATATATTGCTATATCATCATCTTATAAAAATATATTGCTATATCATCATCCTATAAAATATATTGCTTAATCATCATCCCACAAAAATATATTGCTATATAATCATCCTATAAAATATATTGCTATATCATCATCCTATAAAATATATTGCTATATCATCATCTTATAAAAATATATTCCTATATCATCATCCTATAAAATATATTGCTTAATCATCATCCCACAAAAATATATTGCTATATCATCATCCTATAAAATATATTGCTATATCATCATCCCATAAAAATATATTGCTATATCATCATCCTATAAAATATATTGCTATATCATCATCCCATAAAAATATATTGCTATATCATCATCCCATAAAAATATATTGCTATATCATCATCCCATAAAAATATATTGCTATATCATCATCCCATAAAAATATATTGCTATATCATCATCTCATAAAAATATATTGCTATATCATCATCTCATAAAAATATATTGCTATATCATCATCTCATAAAAATATATTGCTATATCATCATCCCATAAAAATATATTGCTATATCATCATCTCATAAAAATATATTGCTATATCATCATCTCATAAAAATATATTGCTATATCATCATCCCATAAAAATATATTGCTATATCATCATCCCATAAAAATATATTGCTATATCATCATCCCATAAAAATATATTGCTATATCATCATCCCATGAAAATATATTGCTATATCATCATCTCATAAAAATATATTGCTATATAATCATCCTATAAAATATATTGCTATATCATCATCCTATAAAATATATTGCTATATCATCATCTTATAAAAATATATTGCTATATCATCATCCTATAAAATATATTGCTTAATCATCATCCCACAAAAATATATTGCTATATAATCATCCTATAAAATATATTGCTATATCATCATCCTATAAAATATATTGCTATATCATCATCTTATAAAAATATATTGCTATATCATCATCCTATAAAATATATTGCTTAATCATCATCCCACAAAAATATATTGCTATATCATCATCCTATAAAATATATTGCTATATCATCATCCTATAAAATATATTGCTATATCATCATCTTATAAAAATATATTGCTATATCATCATCCTATAAAATATATTGCTTAATCATCATCCCACAAAAATATATTGCTATATCATCATCCTATAAAATATATTGCTATATCATCATCCCATAAAAATATATTGCTATATCATCATCCCATAAAAATATATTGCTATATCATCATCCCATAAAAATATATTGCTATATCATCATCCCATAAAAATATATTGCTATATCATCATCCTATAAAATATATTGCTATATCATCATCTTATAAAAATATATTGCTATATCATCATCCTATAAAATATATTGCTATATCATCATCCTATAAAATATATTGCTATATCATCATCCTATAAAATATATTGCTATATCATCATCCTATAAAATATATTGCTATATCATCATCCTATAAAAAACTATTGCTATATCATCATCCTATAAAATATATTGCTATATCATCATCCTATAAAATATATTGCTATATCATCATCCTATAAAATATATTGCTATATCATCATCCTATAAAATATATTGCTATATCATCATCCTATAAAATATATTGCTATATCATCATCCCATAAAAATATATTGCTATATCATCATCCCATAAAAATATATTGCTATATCCTCATCCTATAAAAATATATTGCTATATCATCATCCTATAAAATATATTGCTATATCATCATCCCATAAAAATATATTGCTATATCCTCATCCTATAAAAATATATTGCTATATCATCATCCTATAAAATATATTGCTATATCATCATCCCATAAAAATATATTGCTATATCCTCATCCTATAAAAATATATTGCTATATCATCATCCCATAAAAATATATTGCTATATCATCATCCCATAAAAATATATTGCTATATCCTCATCCTATAAAAATATATTGCTATATCATCATCCTATAAAATACATTGCTATATCATCATCCTATAAAATATATTGCTATATCATCATCCTATAAAATATATTGCTATATCATCATCCCATAAAAATATATTGCTATATAATCATCCCATAAAAATATATTGCTATATCATCATCCCATAAAAATATATTGCTATATCATCATCCTATAAAATATATTGCTATATCATCATCCCATAAAAATATATTGCTATATCATCATCCCATAAAAATATATTGCTATATCATCATCCCATAAAAATATATTGCTATATCATCATCCTATAAAATATATTTCTATATCATCATCTCATAAAAATATATTGCTATATCATCATCCCATAAACATATATTGCTATATCCTCATCCTATAAAAATATATTGCTATATCATCATCCTATAAAATATATTGCTATATCATCATCCTATAAAATATATTGCTATATCATCATCCCATAAAAATATATTGCTATATCATCATCCCATAAAAATATATTGCTATATCATCATCTAATAAAAATATATTGCTATATCATCATCTCATAAAAATATATTGCTATATCATCATCTCATAAAAATATATTGCTATATCATCATCCCATAAAAATATATTGCTATATCATCATCTCATAAAAATATATTGCTATATCATCATCTCATAAAAATATATTGCTATATCATCATCCCATAAAAATATATTGCTATATCATCATCCCATAAAAATATATTGCTATATCATCATCCCATGAAAATATATTGCTATATCATCATCTCATAAAAATATATTGCTATATAATCATCCTATAAAATATATTGCTATATCATCATCCTATAAAATATATTGCTATATCATCATCTTATAAAAATATATTGCTATATCATCATCCTATAAAATATATTGCTTAATCATCATCCCACAAAAATATATTGCTATATAATCATCCTATAAAATATATTGCTATATCATCATCCTATAAAATATATTGCTATATCATCATCTTATAAAAATATATTGCTATATCATCATCCTATAAAATATATTGCTTAATCATCATCCCACAAAAATATATTGCTATATCATCATCCTATAAAATATATTGCTATATCATCATCCCATAAAAATATATTGCTATATCATCATCCCATAAAAATATATTGCTATATCATCATCCCATAAAAATATATTGCTATATCATCATCCCATAAAAATATATTGCTATATCATCATCCTATAAAATATATTGCTATATCATCATCTTATAAAAATATATTGCTATATCATCATCCTATAAAATATATTGCTATATCATCATCCTATAAAATATATTGCTATATCATCATCCCATAAAAATATATTGCTATATCATCATCCTATAAAATATATTGCTATATCATCATCCTATAAAATATATTGCTATATCATCATCCTATAAAATATATTGCTATATCATCATCCTATAAAATATATTGCTATATCATCATCCTATAAAATATATTGCTATATCATCATCCCATAAAAATATATTGCTATATCATCATCTCATAAAAATATATTGCTATATCATCACCCTATAAAATATATTGCTATATCATCATCCTATAAAATATATTGCTATATCATCATCTCATAAAAATATATTGCTATATCATCATCCTATAAAATATATTGCTATATCATCATCCTATAAAATATATTGCTATATCATCATCCTATAAAATATATTGCTTAATCATCATCCTATAAAATATATTGCTATATCATCATCCTATAAAATATATTGCTATATCATCATCCTATAAAATATATTGCTATATCATCATCCTATAAAATATATTGCTATATCATCATCCTATAAAAATATATTGCTATATCATCATCCTATAAAATATATTGCTATATCATCATCCTATAAAATATATTGCTATATCATCATCCTATAAAATATATTGCTATATCATCATCCTATAAATATATATTGCTATATCATCATCCTATAAAATATATTGCTATATCATCATCCTATAAAATATATTGCTATATCATCATCCTATAAAATATATTGCTATATCATCATCCTATAAAATATATTACTATATCATCATCCTATAAAATATATTGCTATATCATCATCCTATAAAATATATTGCTATATCATCATCCTATAAAATATATTGCTATATCATCATCCTATAAAATATATTGCTATATCATCATCCTATAAAATATATTGCTATATCATCATCCCATAAAAATATATTGCTATATCATCATCCCATAAAAATATATTGCTATATCATCATCCCATAAAAATATATTGCTATATCATCATCCTATAAAATATATTGCTGTATCATCATCTCATAAAAATATATTGCTATATCATCATCCCATAAAAATATATAGCTATATCATCATCCTATAAAATATATTGCTATATCATCATCCCAGAAAAATATATTGCTATATCATCATCTCATAAAATATATTGCTATATCATCATCCCATAAAAATATATTGCTATATCATCATCTCATAAAAATATATTGCTATATCATCATCCCATAAAAATATATTGCTATATCATCATCCTATAAAATATATTGCTATATCATCATCCTATAAAATATATTGCTATATCATCATCCCATAAAAATATATTGCTATATCATCATCCTATAAAATATATTGCTATATCATCATCCTATAAAATATATTGCTATATCATCATCCCATAAAAATATATTGCTATATCATCATCTCATAAAAATATATTGCTATATCATCATCCCATAAAAATATATTGCTATATCATCATCTCATAAAAATATATTGCTATATCATCATCCCATAAAAATATATTGCTATATCATCATCCTATAAAATATATTGCTATATCATCATCCTATAAAATATATTGCTATATCATCATCCTATAAAATATATTGCTATATCATCATCCCATAAAAATATATTGCTATATCATCATCCCATAAAAATATATTGCTATATCATCATCCCATAAAAATATATTGCTATATCATCATCCTATAAAATATATTGCTATATCATCATCCTATAAAATATATTGCTATATCATCATCCTATAAAATATATTGCTATATCATCATCCCATAAAAATATATTGCTATATCATCATCTCATAAAAATATATTGCTATATCATCATCCCATAAAAATATATTGCTATATCATCATCCTATAAAATATATTGCTATATCATCATCCTATAAAATATATTGCTATATCATCATCCTATTAAATATATTGCTATATCATCATCCCATAAAAATATATTGCTATATCATCATCTCATAAAAATATATTGCTATATCATCATCCCATAAAAATATATTGCTATATCATCATCCCATAAAAATATATTGCTATATCATCATCCCATAAAAATATATTGCTATATCATCATCCCATAAAAATATATTGCTATATCATCATCCCATAAAAATATATTGCTATATCATCATCCTATAAAATATATTGCTATATCATCATCCTATAAAATATATTGCTATATCATTATCCCATAAAAATATATTGCTATATCATCATCTCATAAAAATATATTGCTATATCATCATCCCATAAAAATATATTGCTATATCATCATCCTATAAAATATATTGCTATATCATCATCCTATAAAATATATTGCTATATCATCATCCTATAAAATATATTGCTATATCATCATCCCATAAAAATATATTGCTATATCATCATCCCATAAAAATATATTGCTATATCATCATCTCATAAAAATATATTGCTATATCATCATCCCATAAAAATATATTGCTATATCATCATCCTATAAAATATATTGCTATATCATCATCCTATAAAATATATTGCTATATCATCATCCTATAAAATATATTGCTATATCATCATCCCATAAAAATATATTGCTATATCATCATCCCATAAAAATATATTGCTATATCATCATCCCATAAAAATATATTGCTATATCATCATCCTATAAAAATATATTGCTATATCATCATCCCATAAAAATATATTGCTATATCATCATCCTATAAAATATATTGCTATATCATCATCCTATAAAAATATATTGCTATATCATCATCCCATAAAAATATATTGCTATATCATCATCCTATAAAAATATATTGCTATATCATCATCCTATAAAATATATTGCTATATCATCATCCCATAAAAATATATTGCTATATCATCATCCTATAAAAATATATTGCTATATCATCATCCCATAAAAATATATTGCTATATCATCATCCTATAAAAATATATTGCTATATCATCATCCTATAAAATATATTGCTATATCATCATCCCATAAAAATATATTGCTATATCATCATCCCATAAAAATATATTGCTATATCATCATCCCATAAAAATATATTGCTATATCATCATCCTATAAAAATATATTGCTATATCATCATCCCATAAAAATATATTGCTATATCATCATCCTATAAAATATATTGCTATATCATCATCCTATAAAATATATTGCTATATCATCATCCCATAAAAATATATTGCTATATCATCATCCTATAAAATATATTGCTATATCATCATCCTATAAAATATATTGCTATATCATCATCCCATAAAAATATATTGCTATATCATCATCCCATAAAAATATATTGCTATATCATCATCCTATAAAATATATTGCTATATCATCATCCTATAAAATATATTGCTATATCATCATCCTATAAAATATATTGCTATATCATCATCCCATAAAAATATATTGCTATATCATCATCTCATAAAAATATATTGCTATATAATCATCCTATAAAATATATTGCTATATACTCATCCTATAAAATATATTGCTATATCATCATCCTATAAAATATATTGCTATATAATCATCCTATAAAATATATTGCTATATAATCATCCCATAAAATATATTGCTATATCATCATCCTATAAAATATATTGCTATATAATCATCCTATAAAAATATATTGCTATATCATCATCCTATAAAATATATTGCTATATCATCATCCTATAAAATATATTGCTATATCATCATCCTATAAAATATATTGCTATATCATCATCCTATAAAATATATTGCTATATCATCATTCTATAAAATATATTGCTATATCATCATTCTATAAAATATATTGCTATATCATCATTCTATAAAATATATTGCTATATCATCATCCTATAAAATATATTGCTATATCATCATCCTATAAAATATATTGCTATATCATCATCCTATAAAATATATTGCTATATCATCATCCCATAAAAATATATTGCTATATCATCATCTCATAAAAATATATTGCTATATCATCATCCTATAAAATATATTGCTATATACTCATCCCATAAAATATATTGCTATATCATCATCCTATAAAATATATTGCTATATAATCATCCTATAAAATATATTGCTATATAATCATCCCATAAAATATATTGCTATATCATCATCCTATAAAATATATTGCTATATAATCATCCTATAAAAATATATTGCTATATCATCATCCTATAAAATATATTGCTATATCATCATCCTATAAAATATATTGCTATATCATCATCCTATAAAATATATTGCTATATCATCATCCTATAAAATATATTGCTATATCATCATTCTATAAAATATATTGCTATATCATCATTCTATAAAATATATTGCTATATCATCATCCTATAAAATATATTGCTATATCATCATCCCATAAAAATATATTGCTATATCATCATCCCATAAAAATATATTGCTATATCATCATCCCATAAAAACATATTGCTATATCATCATCCCATAAAAACATATTGCTATATCATCATCCCATAAAAATATATTGCTATATCATCATTCTATAAAATATATTGCTATATCATCATCCTATAAAATATATTGCTATATCATCATACCATAAAAATATATTGCTATATCATCATCCCATAAAAATATATTGCTATATCATCATCCCATAAAAACATATTGCTATATCATCATTCTATAAAATATATTGCTATATCATCATCCCATAAAAACATATTGCTATATCATCATTCTATAAAATATATTGCTATATCATCATTCTATAGAATATATTGCTATATCATCATCTCATAAAAATATATTGCTATATCATCATCCTATAAAATATATTGCTATATCATCATCCTATAAAATATATTGCTATATCATCATCCTATAAAATATATTGCTATATCATCATCCCATAAAAATATATTTCTATATCATCATCCTATAAAAATATATTGCTATATCATAATCCTATAAAATATATTGCTATATCATCATCCTATAAAATATATTGCTATATCATCATCCTATAAAATATATTGCTATATCATCATCCTATAAAATATATTGCTATATCATCATCCTATAAAAATATATTGCTATATCATCATCCTATAAAAATATATTGCTATATCATCATCCTATAAAATATATTGCTATATCATCATCCTATAAAATATATTGCTATATCATCATCCTATAAAATATATTGCTATATCATCATCCTATAAAATATATTGCTATATCATCATCCCATAAAAATATATTGCTATATCATCATCCTATAAAAATATATTGCTATATCATCATCCTATAAAATATATTGCTATATCATCATTCTATAAAATATATTGCTATATCATCATTCTATAAAATATATTGCTATATCATCATTCTATAAAATATATTGCTATATCATCATCTCATAAAAATATATTGCTATATCATCATCCTATAAAATATATTGCTATATCATCATCCTATAAAATATATTGCTATATCATCATCCTATAAAATATATTGCTATATCATCATCCCATAAAAATATATTGCTATATCATCATCCTATAAAAATATATTGCTATATCATCATCCTATAAAATATATTGCTATATCATCATCCTATAAAATATATTGCTATATCATCATCCTATAAAATATATTGCTATATCATCATCCTATAAAATATATTGCTATATCATCATCCCATAAAAATATATTGCTATATCATCATCCTATAAAAATATATTGCTATATCATCATCCTATAAAATATATTGCTATATCATCATCTAATAAAATATATTGCTATATCATCATCCTATAAAAATATATTGCTATATCATCATTCTATAAAATATATTGCTATATCATCATCTCATAAAAATATATTGCTATATCATCATCCTATAAAATATATTGCTATATCATCATCCTATAAAATATATTGCTATATCATCATCCTATAAAATATATTGCTATATCATCATCCCATAAAAATATATTGCTATATCATCATCCTATAAAAATATATTGCTATATCATCATCCTATAAAATATATTGCTATATAATCATCCTATAAAATATATTGCTATATCATCATCCTATAAAATATATTGCTATATCATCATCCTATAAAATATATTGCTATATCATCATCCCATAAAAATATATTGCTATATCATCATCCTATAAAAATATATTGCTATATCATCATCCCATAAAAATATATTGCTATATCATCATCCCATAAAAATATATTGCTATATCATCATCCCATAAAAATATATTGCTATATCATCATCCTATAAAAATATATTGCTATATCATCATCCCATAAAAATATATTGCTATATCATCATCCCATAAAAATATATTGCTATATCATCATCCCATAAAAATATATTGCTATATCATCATCCTATAAAAATATATTGCTATATCATCATCCCATAAAAATATATTGCTATATCATCATCCCATAAAAATATATTGCTATATCATCATCCTATAAAAATATATTGCTATATCATCATCCTATAAAATATATTGCTATATCATCATCCCATAAAAATATATTGCTATATCATCATCCTATAAAATATATTGCTATATCATCATCCCATAAAATATATTGCTATATCATCATCCTATAAAAATATATTGCTATATCATCATCCTATATAATATATTGCTATATCATCATCCTATAAAATATATTGCTATATCATCATCCTATAAAATATATTGCTATATCATCATCCTATAAAAATATATTGCTATATCATCATCCCATAAAAATATATTGCTATATCATCATCCCATAAAAATATATTGCTATATCATCATCCTATAAAATATATTGCTATATCATCATCCTATAAAATATATTGCTATATCATCATCCTATAAAATATATTGCTATATCATCATCCCATAAAAATATATTGCTATATCATCATCCTATAAAATATATTGCTATATCATCATCCCATAAAAATATATTGCTATATCATCATCCTATAAAATATATTGCTATATCATCATCCCATAAAAATATATTGCTATATCATCATCCCATAAAAATATATTGCTATATCATCATCCCATAAAATATATTGCTATATCATCATCCCATAAAAATATATTGCTATATCATCATCCTATAAAATATATTGCTATATCATCATCCTATAAAATATATTGCTATATCATCATCCCATAAAAATATATTGCTATATCATCATCTCATAAAAATATATTGCTATATCATCATCCCATAAAAATATATTGCTATATCATCATCCTATAAAATATATTGCTATATCATCATCCCATAAAAATATATTGCTATATCATCATCCTATAAAATATATTGCTATATCATCATCCTATAAAATATATTGCTATATCATCATCCCATAAAAATATATTGCTATATCATCATCCTATAAAATATATTGCTATATCATCATCCCATAAAAATATATTGCTATATCATCATCCCATAAAAATATATTGCTATATCATCATCCCATAAAAATATATTGCTATATCATCATCCTATAAAATATATTGCTATATCATCATCCTATAAAATATATTGCTATATCATCATCCCATAAAAATATATTGCTATATCATCATCCCATAAAAATATATTGCTATATCATCATCTCATAAAAATATATTGCTATATCATCATCCCATAAAAATATATTGCTATATCATCATCCTATAAAATATATTGCTATATCATCATCCTATAAAATATATTGCTTTATCATCATCCTATAAAATATATTGCTATATCATCATCCCATAAAAATATATTGCTATATCATCATCCCATAAAAATATATTGCTATATCATCATCCTATAAAAATATATTGCTATATCATCATCCCATAAAAATATATTGCTATATCATCATCCTATAAAATATATTGCTATATCATCATCCTATAAAATATATTGCTATATCATCATCCCATAAAAATATATTGCTATATCATCATCCTATAAAATATATTGCTATATCATCATCCCATAAAAATATATTGCTATATCATCATCCTATAAAATATATTGCTATATCATCATCCCATAAAAATATATTGCTATATCATCATCCCATAAAAATATATTGCTATATCATCATCCCATAAAAATATATTGCTATATCATCATCCTATAAAATATATTGCTATATCATCATCCTATAAAATATATTGCTATATCATCATCCCATAAAAATATATTGCTATATCATCATCCCATAAAAATATATTGCTATATCATCATCTCATAAAAATATATTGCTATATCATCATCCCATAAAAATATATTGCTATATCATCATCCTATAAAATATATTGCTATATCATCATCCTATAAAATATATTGCTATATCATCATCCTATAAAATATATTGCTATATCATCATCCCATAAAAATATATTGCTATATCATCATCCCATAAAAATATATTGCTATATCATCATCCTATAAAAATATATTGCTATATCATCATCCCATAAAAATATATTGCTATATCATCATCCTATAAAATATATTGCTATATCATCATCCTATAAAATATATTGCTATATCATCATCCCATAAAAATATATTGCTATATCATCATCCTATAAAATATATTGCTATATCATCATCCTATAAAATATATTGCTATATCATCATCCCATAAAAATATATTGCTATATCATCATCCCATAAAAATATATTGCTATATCATCATCCTATAAAATATATTGCTATATCATCATCCTATAAAATATATTGCTATATCATCATCCCATAAAAATATATTGCTATATCATCATCCCATAAAAATATATTGCTATATCATCATCCTATAAAAATATATTGCTATATCATCATCCTATAAAATATATTGCTATATCATCATCCCATAAAAATATATTGCTATATCATCATCCTATAAAATATATTGCTATATCATCATCCCATAAAATATATTGCTATATCATCATCCTATAAAAATATATTGCTATATCATCATCCTATATAATATATTGCTATATCATCATCCTATAAAATATATTGCTATATCATCATCCTATAAAATATATTGCTATATCATCATCCTATAAAAATATATTGCTATATCATCATCCCATAAAAATATATTGCTATATCATCATCCCATAAAAATATATTGCTATATCATCATCCTATAAAATATATTGCTATATCATCATCCTATAAAATATATTGCTATATCATCATCCTATAAAATATATTGCTATATCATCATCCCATAAAAATATATTGCTATATCATCATCCTATAAAATATATTGCTATATCATCATCCCATAAAAATATATTGCTATATCATCATCCTATAAAATATATTGCTATATCATCATCCCATAAAAATATATTGCTATATCATCATCCCATAAAAATATATTGCTATATAATCATCCCATAAAATATATTGCTATATCATCATCCCATAAAAATATATTGCTATATCATCATCCTATAAAATATATTGCTATATCATCATCCTATAAAATATATTGCTATATCATCATCCCATAAAAATATATTGCTATATCATCATCTCATAAAATATATTGCTATATCATCATCCCATAAAAATATATTGCTATATCATCATCCTATAAAATATATTGCTATATCATCATCCCATAAAAATATATTGCTATATCATCATCCTATAAAATATATTGCTATATCATCATCCTATAAAATATATTGCTATATCATCATCCCATAAAAATATATTGCTATATCATCATCCTATAAAATATATTGCTATATCATCATCCCATAAAAATATATTGCTATATCATCATCACATAAAAATATATTGCTATATCATTATCCCATAAAAATATATTGCTATATCATCATCCTATAAAATATATTGCTATATCATCATCCTATAAAATATATTGCTATATCATCATCCCATAAAAATATATTGCTATATCATCATCCCATAAAAATATATTGCTATATCATCATCTCATAAAAATATATTGCTATATCATCATACCATAAAAATATATTGCTATATCATCATCCTATAAAATATATTGCTATATCATCATCCTATAAAATATATTGCTATATCATCATCCTATAAAATATATTGCTATATCATCATCCCATAAAAATATATTGCTATATCATCATCCCATAAAAATATATTGCTATATCATCATCCCATAAAAATATATTGCTATATCATCATCCTATAAAAATATATTGCTATATCATCATCCCATAAAAATATATTGCTATATCATCATCCTATAAAATATATTGCTATATCATCATCCTATAAAATATATTGCTATATCATCATCCCATAAAAATATATTGCTATATCATCATCCCATAAAAATATATTGCTATATCATCATCCTATAAAATATATTGCTATATCATCATCCCATAAAAATATATTGCTATATCATCATCCCATAAAAATATATTGCTATATCATCATCCTATAAAATATATTGCTATATCATCATCCTATAAAATATATTGCTATATCATCATCCTATAAAATATATTGCTATATCATCATCCCATAAAAATATATTGCTATATCATCATCTCATAAAAATATATTGCTATATAATCATCCTATAAAATATATTGCTATATCATCATCCCATAAAAATATATTGCTATATCATCATCCTATAAAATATATTGCTATATAATCATCCTATAAAATATATTGCTATATAATCATCCCATAAAATATATTGCTATATAATCATCCCATAAAATATATTGCTATATAATCATCCTATAAAATATATTGCTATATAATCATCCCATAAAATATATTGCTATATCATCATCCTATAAAATATATTGCTATATAATCATCTTATAAAATATATTGCTATATAATCATCCCATAAAAATATGTTGCTATATCATCATCCCATAAAATATATTGCTATATCATCATCCTATAAAATATATTGCTATATAATCATCCTATAAAATATATTGCTATATAATCATCCCATAAAATATATTGCTATATCATCATCCTATAAAATATATTGCTATATCATCATCCTATAAAAATATATTGCTATATCATCATCCTATAAAATATATTGCTATATCATCATCCTATAAGATATATTGCTATATCATCATCCTATAAAATATATTGCTATATCATCATCCTATAAAATATATTGCTATATCATCATTCTATAAAATATATTGCTATATCATCATTCTATAAAATATATTGCTATATCATCATTCTATAAAATATATTGCTATATCATCATCCTATAAAATATATTGCTATATCATCATCCTATAAAATATATTGCTATATCATCATCCTATAAAATATATTGCTATATCATCATCCCATAAAAATATATTGCTATATCATCATCTCATAAAAATATATTGCTATATAATCATCCTATAAAATATATTGCTATATACTCATCCCATAAAATATATTGCTATATCATCATCCTATAAAATATATTGCTATATAATCATCCTATAAAATATATTGCTATATAATCATCCCATAAAATATATTGCTATATCATCATCCTATAAAATATATTGCTATATAATCATCCTATAAAAATATATTGCTATATCATCATCCTATAAAATATATTGCTATATCATCATCCTATAAAATATATTGCTATATCATCATCCTATAAAATATATTGCTATATCATCATCCTATAAAATATATTGCTATATCATCATTCTATAAAATATATTGCTATATCATCATTCTATAAAATATATTGCTATATCATCATTCTATAAAATATATTGCTATATCATCATCCTATAAAATATATTGCTATATCATCATCCCATAAAAATATATTGCTATATCATCATCCCATAAAAATATATTGCTATATCATCATCCCATAAAAACATATTGCTATATCATCATCCCATAAAAACATATTGCTATATCATCATCCCATAAAAATATATTGCTATATCATCATTCTATAAAATATATTGCTATATCATCATCCTATAAAATATATTACTATATCATCATCCCATAAAAATATATTGCTATATCATCATCCCATAAAAATATATTGCTATATCATCATCCCATAAAAACATATTGCTATATCATCATTCTATAAAATATATTGCTATATCATCATCCCATAAAAACATATTGCTATATCATCATTCTATAAAATATATTGCTATATCATCATTCTATAAAATATATTGCTATATCATCATCTCATAAAAATATATTGCTATATCATCATCCTATAAAATATATTGCTATATCATCATCCTATAAAATATATTGCTATATCATCATCCTATAAAATATATTGCTATATCATCATCCCATAAAAATATATTTCTATATCATCATCCTATAAAAATATATTGCTATATCATCATCCTATAAAATATATTGCTATATCATCATCCTATTAAATATATTGCTATATCATCATCCTATAAAATATATTGCTATATCATCATCCTATAAAATATATTGCTATATCATCATCCCATAAGAATATATTGCTATATCATCATCCTATAAAAATATATTGCTATATCATCATCCTATAAAATATATTGCTATATCATCATCCTATAAAATATATTGCTATATCATCATCCCATAAAAATATATTGCTATATCATCATCCTATAAAAATATATTGCTATATCATCATCCTATAAAATATATTGCTATATCATCATCCTATAAAATATATTGCTATATCATCATCCTATAAAATATATTGCTATATCATCATCCTATAAAATATATTGCTATATCATCATCCTATAAAATATATTGCTATATCATCATCCTATAAAATATATTGCTATATCATCATCCCATAAAAATATATTGCTATATCATCATCCTATAAAAATATATTGCTATATCATTATCCTATAAAATATATTGCTATATCATCATTCTATAAAATATATTGCTA
>NW_027633956.1:0-19311 GCF_053919585.1 Euprymna scolopes
ATCTGCGGTTATACTAATGCTTTAAATTTATATTCATATAGTGTAAAATAAAGTAGTGGATTTATTAATATTTAGATTAATTTAGGGCAGTAATTGTAGGTAAAATTTAATAATTGTTATTAATTATATTACTCTAATTATATATTCTTTGAAAATAAGATTAAAAACTAGGATTAGATACCCTATTATTCTTTATTTTAAAAATTTTTTTACTTAAGTAGTGTGAACATATATTAAGTGGCATAGAAAATTATTATACTTTTTAATGTTTTAAACTTAAAAGGCTTGGCGGTGTTATATATCCTTCCAGAGGAGTTTGCTTATTTATTTGATAATCCTCAATTTATACTTACTTTTTTTTGAACGGTTAATCATCAGTTTGTATATTGCTGTCATCAGTTTATTTTGTAAAAATTATGTAAGAAACTTAATAATTAAGAAATTACTATGTCAAGTCAAAATGCAGCTAATAGAAAAGGTTTATAAAGTGAACTACAGTTTATAATTTTTAATCGGATTAGATTGTGTAATCGGTTTTTGAAGTTGGATTTGGTAGTAATATTATAATAGTGAGTTTTTATGAATTAGGTTTTATAGTGCGTACATATCGCCCGTCGCTCTTGTTGGAAAATAAGATAAGTCGTAACATAGTAGATGTAGTGGAAGCTGTTTCTGGGATGTGTAATAAAAATCATGTAGCTTACAAAGGTAGGAATGATATAGTAAATATAAGTTATTATATAAATATTTAGTAGATTTTTTTATTTTTAAGTTTACATATAAATCAAATTTTTTATTTATTTAGTATTAGAGGTATAGATTAAGTGTTTTTAAAGTACTGTGAAGGATAAAAGTGTTTAATTTTTTTATAGTAGATGAATTATTCGTACCTTTTGCATAATGGATTGACGATATATTAGTTTTATATATAAATTTTTCTCGAATTAAAAAGATTTACTTAATATAATGTGTTGACGTTGTATAGTCATATGTTTAATGTTAAGTGGTAGTGATATGTTAATCGTTTTTTAGGATAGCTAGTTTATTGGTTTGGAATATTTAAGTATTGTAATATTAAAATAATTTGGTTTGTTTAATATTGTTTGTATCATGGGGGATAAGCTTCATGTTAATTATAGAAATATTTTGTATTTAATTATATTTAAAGTAGAGTTAATAATGCTTTTCTTTATAAGTAGTTTAAATTATTTTGTTTGTTTATTTCAAGTTTATTTTACCATAAATATTTATAAATTAATTTAAATAAATATAATGTTAATATGAGTATTATTTTGTTTTATAAATTTAATTTTTTTAATTGTAGATGATAAGTGTTTTATTATTGATTAAGTGGGATAAAGGAATTCGGCAATTATTAATCTCGCCTGTTTATCAAAAACATGTCTCTTTGTATATTTTTAAATAAGGAGTCGGGCCTGCTCGGTGAGTGTGTTTAACAGCTGCGGTATTTTAACTGTACTAAGGTAGCATAATAGTTTGCCTTATAATTTGAGGCTGGAATGAATGGTTTGACGAAGGTTAATCTGTCTCTATCTTATTTGGTAGAATTTAATTTTTAAAGTGATAAAGCTTAGATTTTTTAAAGGGACGAGAAGACCCTATTGAGCTTATAATTTTAATTTGTTATATTATATAATATTGAATAAATTTTAATTGGGGTGATTAAGGAATAAATATATAAGGTAGTAACTTCCTTAAAATAGATCAATACAGATTTGTGATTTAACCAATTATATTGCTTATAATATAGTTACCATAGGGATAACAGCGTAATTTATTTAGAGAGTTCTTATTAAAAAATAAGATTGCGACCTCGATGTTGGATTAAAGTGACCTTAGGGTGTAGAAGCTTTAATAGGTAAATCTGTTCGATTTTTAAAACTTTACATGATCTGAGTTCAGACCGGCGTGAGCCAGGTTGGTTTCTATCTTTTAAACATATTGATAGCTTCTTTTAGTACGAAAGGACCGAAGATAGCTAAATTATTAATTAAAGTGTTAGTGTATAAGGTAAATTAATATAGGTTAATAGGTTAATTATTTAATATTTTACATTAATTATATAAAATGAGTTCTTATAGTGTATAATGTTGCACATTAGATTTTCAATTTTTTAGAACACTTTTATGTGTTAAGAATATATTTTATTAGTATAAATTAGTATGTTTGTTTTCCAAACAAATGGTTTAAATTAGAATTAAATAAAATAATTTACTGATTCAAAATTTAACATAAGTTAATGTGTCTCACTTACATTGAGGAAATAATTAAAATAATTAATTTTGATATAAAGTTGGCAGAGTAGTGTGAATAATTTAGGTTTATTTTATAAGATATTAATCTTACTTTATAATATAAATATAAAGATTTTAGGTTAAATAAACTGAAGACTTTCAAGGTCTTATATAAATTACATAATTTAAATCTTGTATAAGT
Organism: Euprymna scolopes; assembly: GCF_053919585.1. Lineage (NCBI taxonomy): Eukaryota > Metazoa > Mollusca > Cephalopoda > Sepiida > Sepiolidae > Euprymna > Euprymna scolopes. The sequence goes on from NW_027633956.1 coordinate 2,458, forward strand.
TATGATTATAAGTGGAGAAGTATTACTAAGAACTTTTATTTATATTTGTGGTGTTATTATTTTATTATTTCAGTGAAAACATGTTTTGAATATAATACTGAGATTTGAAATTATAATATTAGGTGTTATTTTTCTTTTTTTGTTGAGTTGAGGTGTTTGTAGTAGGGATTTTAGATTAATAATAGTGATTGTTGTCTTTGGGGTTTGTGAGGCTAGACTTGGTTTATCTTTATTAGTAAGAATAGTTCGTTGTCATGGAAATGATTACGTTAAATCGTTGAATATACATAAATTATAAGTATTATTTTAAGTAGTTTAGGTTTAATATTAGTAAAATTTGTGTCAGGTTGAGAAATCCGTTTTTGGTTTTTAATATTAATAAGATTTTTTTCTTTAAAGTTTTTAAATTTAGAGGTATGGGGGAATGTTTTTATAGGTTATTTATATTGTGATAATATTAGAGGTATTTTAGTAAATTTAACTTTTTGGATTAGTGGTTTAATACTACTTGCTAGTAATTACTCCGTTAAAATTATAAATAATAAAAGTTTTAAATTTTCTTTTGTGGTTTTGGCTTTGTGTTTATTAGTCATTATGTTTTTTTTAAGTTCTAATTTAATATATTTTTATATTTTTTTTGAGGTTTCTTTAATCCCCACTTTAGTGTTAATTGTTGGTTGGGGATATCAACCTGAACGTTTGCAAGCTGGTATATATATAATGTTGTATACTATTAGAGCTTCCTTGCCTTTATTAGTTAGTTTATTAGTTTTAGGGTATTTATATAGATCTTTTAATATGATTTTGGTTAATTATTTGAGTTGTGTGTTAATATTGTATAATGTTAATTTTCTCTGGTTTTTAGGTGTAATAATAGCTTTTTTAGTTAAGTTACCTATATTTTCTGTTCATTTATGGTTACCTAAAGCTCATGTAGAAGCCCCTATTGCAGGGTCTATAATTTTAGCTGGTGTTTTATTAAAGTTGGGGGGTTACGGTATTTTACGCTTATTAATGGTTTTTTTTTTAAATGATATTTTTATTAGTAAGGTTTTAATAATTATTTCTTTATGGGGCGGGGTTATTACTGCTGTTATTTGCGTAGGCCAGAGGGATATTAAATCACTAATTGCTTATTCTTCTGTAGGACATATAGGTTTAATGTTGGCAGGGGTTTTAAGAAAATTTATATGGGGTTGAGAAGGCGGTGTTTTGATAATAGTTTCTCATGGTTTTTGTTCTTCTGGCTTGTTTTGTTTAGCTAATTTAGTTTATGAAAAATTTAAGAGCCGTAGCTTATATTTATATGGGGGTATGCTCAATATAAATTCTATTATGTGTTTGTGGTGGTTTTTATTTTGTATTGGTAACATAGGAGCCCCCCCAAGTATTAATTTAGTTAGGGAAATTATATTATTTTGTTCAGTATATATATATAGAAGTATTTTTATTTTAATTATTGTTATTATGGTTTTTTTGGGGGGGTTATATAATTTAATTATATTTATTAGGACTCAACATGGTAGTGTAATAAATTATATAAATAGAAATTGTATTAATAATTCTAGTGAATATTTATTGTTATTTCTTCATTTATATCCAATTTTATTTTTTATTTTAAATGTTGGTTATTTAAATAAATTTCTTTTATTTTAATTTAAATAGCTTAAATTAGAGCATAACGTTGAAGGTGTTAGGGTGATTATATTAATCTTTGAATATAAGGTTTTGCTGGGAAATATAAATTTTGAAAATTTATTAAAAGTGTTCGATTCACTTAAAAACTTATTTATATAATTTGTTTTTATGAAAATCAAGTTATACATTATGGTGTATGTGCACATAAATTTTTGATTTTTAAAGGAAAAGTTCAATTCTTTTTGATGTAGTGTTTGGTTTACATAGTTTATAAAAAATATTGAATTGCAAATTCAAAGAAACAACAATTGTTTAAACTTATTAGAATGGCAGATCAGTGCACAGGATTTAAGCTTCTGTTAGGGAATGTTTATTATATTTCTTCTAATAATGTTGGTGGAATTAATATCTAGGATTATTTCATTTATTTGTGCACTTTTGGCTGTTGCTTTTTTTACTTTATTAGAACGAAAAGGGTTAGGTTACTTTCAGCTACGGAAGGGTCCTAATAAAGTTGGTATTATAGGTTTACCCCAACCTTTAGCAGATGCTGTAAAGCTGTTTAGAAAGGAGTTAGTAAAACCTACTTTGGTTAATATTTTCCCATTTTTAATTTGTCCTTTTATGAGTTTATTTTTAGGGTTAATGCTATGAATTCTATATAATAATTATTTTGTTTGTTCTATAGGTGGTTTAAGTATACTTTTGTTTTTGTGTGTTTCTGGTTTAGGTGTTTATAGTGTAATAGGTGCTGGGTGGTTTTCTAATTCTAAGTATGCTTTATTAGGATCAGTACGTGCTGTTGCCCAAAGAATTTCTTATGAGGTTAGAATATCTTTAATTCTTTTGAGTTGTTTGATTTTTGTTGGTAGAATGAGTCTAAGAATTCTAATAAAGTATCAGTATTATGTTTGAATTATTTTTGTAAATTTTTTTATATTAATTATATGATTTGTGTCATGTGTTGCTGAAACTCATCGAGCACCTTTTGATTTTGCCGAAGGTGAGTCAGAGTTAGTTTCTGGTTTTAATATTGAATACGGGGGAGTAGGTTTTGCTGTTTTATTTATAGCTGAGTATAGAAATATTTTATTTATAAGTGTGTTAGTAATTAGCCTATTTTTTGGGGGTGTTATTTATGTTGGGTTGTTTGGCTTAGGTTTGTGTTTATTTGTAAGTTTGGTGGCTTGATTATTTATTTGAGTTCGAGCAAGATATCCTCGATATCGTTATGATTTATTAATATATTTAATTTGAAAAAGTTATTTACCCAGGGTTTTGAATATTTTAGTTTTTTTATGTGCTTTTATTTATTTATTTAATTTTTAACAAGAGATAATTTATTTAAAATATTAACATTGGAAGTTAAAAATTAAGTGTTACTTATCTTTTGATATGAGTTTATTATTATTAATTTCCATAGGGTTTTCTTTGAGTAGAGTAAGAATAATAGTTATTCAACCTTTGAGGTTGGGTTTTATGTTAATGAATATAGTATTTATTGTTAGTGTTTTAATAAGTATAACTATTTTTAGGTGGTATGGGTATTTATTGTTTTTAGTTTATGTGGGTGGTATACTGGTTATGTTTATATATGTAATTAGTTTAATTCCTAATTTTATTTTTCTTTCGGGGAAGGTTTTTTTTTATTTTTTTGTGATTTTCTTGAGGTTTATAGTAATAAATTTTTTTATATTAAAGGATATAGTTAAAGTAGTAAATAATAACATAAATATGTTTAATTATGATAATTTAAGTATAGGAGGTAGAAGTATTATTATGATATATGATAATTTTTTTTGTTATTTGTTGTTAGGTTTTATTTTGTTATTTGTACTAATTAGTGTTGTAAAAATTTGCTATTATTGTGAAGGGCCACTTCGTGTTTTTAAATTTAAATAGTTATGCTTAGTTCTTTACGTAAAAGTCATCCTGTTTTAAAAATTGTAAATGGTAGTTTAATTGATTTACCTGCTCCCGTTAATTTATCTGTATGGTGAAATTTTGGTTCTTTATTAGGTTTATGTTTGGTAATTCAAATTGTTAGGGGTTTATTTTTAGCTATACATTATACTTCTTGTATTGAAATGGCTTTTGACTCTGTAATTCACATCATGCGTGATGTGAATTATGGTTGAGTTCTTCGTTATATCCATGCAAATGGGGCTTCTTTTTTTTTTATTTGTTTATATTTTCATGTTGCTCGTGGTATTTATTATGGTTCATATATAATAATGGAAACTTGGAATATTGGAGTAGTTTTATTGTTTTTGGTTATAGGAACAGCTTTTGTTGGTTATGTGCTGCCTTGAGGTCAAATGTCTTTTTGGGGTGCGACAGTAATTACTAATTTGGTTTCGGCTATTCCTTATGTGGGTGAAATAATTGTTTATTGAATTTGAGGAGGGTTTTCTGTTGATAATGCCACTCTTAGTCGTTTTTTTTGTTTTCACTTTTTATTACCTTTTGTTTTAATTGGTATAGTAGGTTTACATTTTTTGTTTTTACATCAAGGGGGTAGAAATAATCCTTTGGGGATTAACTCTAATTTAGATAAAATTCCTTTTCATCAGTATTATAGTTATAAAGATTTATTCGGGTTTTTTATTATATTATTATTATTAATTGAAATTAGGATATTATTTCCTAATATTTTAGGTGATTCAGAAAATTATATTCCTGCAAATCCTCTATTAACGCCTTTGCATATTAAACCTGAATGATATTTTTTATTTGCTTATGCTATTTTACGTTCTATTCCTAGTAAATTAGGGGGTGTAGTGAGTTTGGTCATATCTATTTGTGTTTTATTTTTTTTACCTTTTTTACATATCAAAGGTTGTCGTGGTTGTGGTTATAATTTGTTTATACAATTAAATTTTTGGTTGATAATTGGTTGTTTTTTTTTGTTAACATGGATTGGAGGTTGTCCTGTGGAGTATCCCTATGAAATTATTGGTCAAGTTTTCAGGGTAATATGATTTTTTGTATTTTTAGTCCGTCCTTTTTTAGATTTATTATGACTTTATATTTTAGATTATTAAGATATAAATTATAAAGATATAAATCTAATTTTGGTTTACAAGACCAAGGTTTTAATTAAACTATTATAACATTATCTATAAATTATACATATCACGTTATATTATCAATTGTATTTAATATTTAATTTAGTTATTTTGGTTTTATTAAATATATAAAGGTTATTTGTATTTCATCATATGATAGATGTGTTAATTATTAAAATAGATCAAAATATTAAGAAAAGAAATAGTCAATTAATGGGAGATAGTTGTGGCATAGAAAAGTACTAATAAATTAGTGATTTAAAATTGACAATTTTACGTTATAAATTAACTAACTTTTCATTAATTTTCTATTATTGAATTTAATCATTTAATAAAATATTTTATATTAACAATTTCTAATGTGATTGGCATAAATGAGTGATTTGCTCCGCAAATCTCTGAGCATTGTCCATAGTAAATTCCTGGACGATTAGGGTATAGTATTAGTTGATTTAATCGTCCAGGAATTGCGTCTACTTTCACACCCAGGGATGGGACAGTTCATGAGTGGATTACATCTGCCGATGAGACAATTACACGAGTGTTTGTTTTTATGGGAAGAATTAGATGATGATCTGTCTCTAATAAACGGAATTGTCCTAAATTTAAGTCATTTGTTGGGATTATGTAAGAATCGAATTCGATGTCTATGAAGTCTGAGTATTCATAACTTCAGTATCATTGGTGACCTATTGATTTAATTGTGATTAAAGGTTGGTTTGTTTCATCTAGTAAATACAATAACCGTAAAGAAGGTAAGGCCAAGAAAATTAAAATTAGGGCGGGGGCTACTGTTCAAATAGTTTCGATTTTTTGTCTTTCGGTGATATTTAAACATGAAAATTTATTAGTTATTAAAATAAATGATATGTATATTACTATAGTTAGGACTATTATAATAGCAAACATAGCGTGATCATGAAAAAAGATGATTTGTTCTATTAAAGGAGAACAAGCGTCTTGAAATCCTAATTGTCCTCAATAGGTCATAATTAAATATATAATGCTCCTGTTTCTGATAATCTATGGAAATCAACCGGTAATCGATTATCTCATTCTAAAGATGTGGTTAAATGGTTCGATCAGACAATTGTACGTTGTGAAATTAATCTTTCTCATACGATAAAAATGAAAAATAAAACACTTGTTAATGATAATATAGACCCTATTGAAGATACTATGTTTCATTTTGTGTAACAGTCCGGGTAATCAGAATACCGGCGAGGCATGCCAGCTAATCCTAAAAAGTGTTGAGGAAAAAAGGTTAAATTCACTCCTAAAAATATTGTTAGAAAATGAGCTTTTGTTCATTTTTGGTTTAGAGTTAAACCTGTGATTAGGGGGTATCAGTGATTGAAACCCCCAAATAAAGCAAAAACAGCTCCCATAGATAAAACATAGTGAAAGTGAGCCACTACATAATAAGTGTCATGGAGTATAATATCTAAAGAAGAATTTGATAAAATAATACCAGTAAGTCCCCCCAAGGTGAATAAAAAAATAAAACCTATAGCTCATAATATGGGTGTATTATATTTTACAGGGGACCCATAGATTGTGGCGAGTCAACTAAAAACTTTAATTCCTGTGGGAATTGCAATAATTATAGTTGCTGAGGTGAAATATGCTCGGGTATCTACATCCATACCAACAGTGAATATGTGGTGGGCTCACACAATAAATCCTAATAATCCAATAGATAGTATTGCGTAAATTATACCTAAAGCACCGAAAATTTCTTTTTTAAGAGAGTGGTGGGAGACAATATGTGAGATAATACCAAATGCTGGTAAGATTAAAATGTAAACTTCGGGGTGCCCAAAGAATCAGAATAAGTGTTGATATAAAATAGGATCTCCCCCTCCTCTGGGGTCAAAAAAAGTAGTATTAAAATTTCGATCAGTTAATAGTATTGTAATTGCCCCGGCTAAAACAGGTAAAGATAGAAGTAGTAAAATAGCTGTAATAAAAACCGATCAGACAAATAAAGGTAGCCGTTCTATTTGTAGCCCTTCTCAACGTATATTTATAATAGTTGTAATAAAGTTAATTGCGCCTAAAATAGAGGACACTCCCGCTAAGTGAAGTGAAAAAATAGCCAGATCTACAGAAGGTCCTGCATGTGAAATGTTTCTGGATAATGGAGGGTAAACAGTCCATCCTGTACCTGCACCTCTTTCTACAGCTGACGAGGCTAGAAGTAATGTAAGTGATGGAGGTAATAATCAAAATCTTATATTATTTATACGAGGGAAAGCCATATCAGGGGCCCCTAATATTAAAGGAACTAATCAGTTACCAAATCCGCCAATTATAATAGGTATTACTAAAAAGAAGATTATAACAAAACCGTGTGCGGTTACAACTACATTATATAGTTGGTCATCATTTAATAATGAACCTGGTTTACCTAATTCAGTTCGAATTATTAGACTTAAGGAGGTCCCTAATAAACCAGATCAGATACCAAAAATAAAATATAAAGTACCAATATCTTTGTGATTTGTTGAGAATAACCATCGCATAAATTAAATAAATATGGTGATAATTGGGTAAATAATAAAACTTCTTATTAAATTTAGTGAGATAAATGATTTGTAATTTTTGATATTTTTATTTGTTTTAAATATGGAGTATGATTTAATTATTAGTATTAACGATAAATTTAAATAAAAATATAAGCTAATTAAAGTTCCCAGTAAAAGAAATAAACATAAGATAAATAGCTTTATATTTACTATAAAAATTAATATAATTAATTTAGATATAAAACCCAATAATGGTGGTAGTCCCGCCAAAGATAAAATTATGGAAATGATAATTATATTATTAATATTATTTTTTTGAGTTAATATAAATATATGATTCCCAATTTCTGAGCTAATTAAATGTATTAAAGGGATAGAGATGATAATATAATTAATAAAATAAAATAATGTTAGTGAGTTGTTAATTAAGATTATTGATGTTATTCAACCTAAATGAGAAATTGAAGAATATGTAATAATTAATTGTAAGTTGGTTTGGTTAAGTGCTATTATACTACCAATTAATGTAGATAATATAGAGATAATTATAATTAAGGTAAAGTTAGAGTTAACTAAGCTTAGTATAAATAAAGGGGCTAATTTTTGCCATGTTAGTAACATAAATAGAATTCTTCATGATATTTGTTTTCTAATATTAGGTAACCAAAAATGCATAGGAGCCCCCCCAAGTTTAAGTACTAAGGATAAAAGAATTAAGTTAGTTACTATATTATTAAATATGGTATACCATGATAAATTATAGATATATATTATAATAGAACCGAAAATTAATACTCTAGATCTTATTCTTTGGATAATAAAATATTTTATTGATGCTTCAGCTTCTAGTATTTTACCTTTAATATTTATTAAAGGTAAAAATCTCATTAAATTAAGTTCTAAACCTATTCACATAGTTAATCAGTGAGAGGATGATAGAGAAATTAGTGTCCCTAAGATTATGATAGATATAAATAAAAAATTAGATGGAAAAAATTTATTATTCATAAAAGGTAGAACAATTTCGAGTTGCTCAAAATAAAGTTAGCAGCCTTATTTTATTACCTTAATTACCTTTATTTTAATCAATTAAGAGATCCTTGGTTTCATTCATGAATTAAGCCCAGGAGTAAAATAATTAAAAATATTACGGATCTTATTATAGGCCAATATGTATTTGAGTTTATAATATGTATAGTTAAAGGTATTAATAAGATGATTTCTACATCAAAGATTAAGAAAATAACAGCCAATAAAAAGAATCGCATAGAGAAGGGGGCTCGAGTGTGGATTGAGGGATCAAACCCACATTCGAAGGGGGAGTTTTTTTCTCGGTCTTTATAGGATCGCTTATTAATTGTTAAACCTAAAATGAGTAAAAATATATTTAGAATAATTAAAATAATAGCGTAGATTATAAAAGTTAACATAAACACAGAAGGGATACCTTATAATTTATAACATCAATATAATCCGTTCATACCGGCGCAGTGTTTGGCCAGCGAAGTAATAAATATTACAGTTTTTTAATTAACAGTTAAATGCCTCTTTTTGGCTTTTCACTGTTTATGTGGTATAAAAGATAATATCTTTCTTTATGAATGCAAATCATATCTTCTATATAAAGTATAATACCTATTTAAATATTTATGATCCTCATCAGTAAATACATGTGTATAAAATTAATCACACAACATCTACAAAATGTCAGTATCATGCTGCTGCTTCGAAGCCAAAATGATGGTCGGTTGAGAAGTGATGGTAAATAATACGTATTAAACATGTAATTAAAAATAATGAACCAATAATTACATGGAGACCGTGAAATCCTGTTGCAACAAAAAAAGTAGAGCCATAAACACTATCTGAAATTGAGAAAGAGGCTTCTATATATTCTTCTGCTTGTAGAATAGTAAAGTATGTTCCTAAAGTGACAGTAAGGGCTATAGCTTGGATTGAGTCTTTATAGTTACCAAATATTAAAGAGTGATGGGCTCATGTCACTGTTACACCTGATGCTAATAAGATTGCTGTATTTAATAAAGGTACCTGGAAAGGATTTAAAGGGTTAACATAGACAGGAGGTCAACAGGCTCCAATTTCTGTGTTGGGAGCTAATCTACTGTGAAAATAAGCTCAAAAAAAGGCAACAAAAAAACAAACTTCTGATGTAATAAATAGAATTATTCCTATTCGTATTCCTAATGACACTTTTATTGTATGGAATCCTTGAAAAGTTCTTTCTCGAATAATATCCCGTCATCATTGGAATATTGTTATTAGAATTAAAATTAAACCAATAATTATGGTATATGTGTTTTGGTTATGGAATCATGATGTTAATCCAACAGTTAGGAATATAGCCCCTAATGACCCTGTTAGAGGTCAAGGACTAAATTCAACAAGGTGAAAAGGATTTCGAGTCATATATATATATATATATATATATATATATATATATATATATATATATATATATATATATATATATATATATATATATATATATATATATATATTTTCATATATATTAATTTTTTTTATGAATTAAGAAGAATTTATTTAATAAGATTGAAATAGTTTTATTTAAAGAGGGGAGTCATATATAGGCACAGGTAAAGGTGTATAAAGAGTTATAATTTTTGTTTAAAAGAGGGTTTATCTGCATATTTAAATTAAAACCGTATTTATTTATTATTTATTGTATCGCGGGATAACTGGATACTTGAAGATATGTGCTCAAGGGATGTTTAGAGTGAATTATATACACGGCGCCATTAAGCAAGGGGATTTTAATAATGGAAGACCTCGGGATGTGTCGTGTAAGCTTGTTTAAATTTAATATCGTGTATTATATATATATATAAATTTATTTATATATATATATTTATTGCTTTGTTTTAAATATATACTGTAAAGGTTAAGTTTTATTTTTTAGACAGATTTAACAAACAAGCGGTAAATAGTAAATAAATATTTGTGGTTATTTGTTGTTTATTTTTATTTTTTTAGTAGACAGATTTAACAAACAAGCGGTAAATATAAATAAATAGGTGTAAATTGGTTATCATCTCAAGGAAAGAGATTTTTATTTAATAATATTGAAATAAGTTTTATCTTAAAAAAAGGAGAAAAAATAATTTTTTTTGGTATAGTTGTTGAAATATATATTTAAATTTAAAATAATTTATTTGAATATAATCGTTAAAATGCATTTTTATATTTAAAATTTATTTGTATAATTGTTGAAAAAATTGCTTATTTAGTTTTTTTTGTTGTTGTTAATACAATTTTTATAAATATATGTTTAATTGGTTTGTTGTTTTTGTTTAAAAGAGGGTTTATCTGCATATTTAAATTAAAACCGTATTTATTTATTATTTATTGTATCGCGGGATAACTGGATACTTGAAGATATGTGCTCAAGGGATGTTTAGAGTGAATTATATACACGGCGCCATTAAGCAAGGGGATTTTAATAATGGAAGACCTCGGGATGTGTCGTGTAAGCTTGTTTAAATTTAATATCGTGTATTATATATATATATAAATTTATTTATATATATATTTATTGCTTTGTTTTAAATATATACTGTAAAGGTTAAGTTTTATTTTTTAGACAGATTTAACAAACAAGCGGTAAATAGTAAATAAATATTTGTGGTTATTTGTTGTTTATTTTTATTTTTTTAGTAGACAGATTTAACAAACAAGCGGTAAATATAAATAAATAGGTGTAAATTGGTTATCATCTCAAGGAAAGAGATTTTTATTTAATAATATTGAAATAAGTTTTATCTTAAAAAAAGGAGAAAAAATAATTTTTTTTGGTATAGTTGTTGAAATATATATTTAAATTTAAAATAATTTATTTGAATATAATCGTTAAAATGCATTTTTATATTTAAAATTTATTTGTATAATTGTTGAAAAAATTGCTTATTTAGTTTTTTTTTTGTTGTTGTTAATACAATTTTTATAAATATATGTTTAATTGGTTTGTTGTTTTTGTTTAAAAGAGGGTTTATCTGCATATTTAAATTAAAACCGTATTTATTTATTATTTATTGTATCGCGGGATAACTGGATACTTGAAGATATGTGCTCAAGGGATGTTTAGAGTGAATTATATACACGGCGCCATTAAGCAAGGGGATTTTAATAATGGAAGACCTCGGGATGTGTCGTGTAAGCTTGTTTAAATTTAATATCGTGTATTATATATATATATAAATTTATTTATATATATATTTATTGCTTTGTTTTAAATATATACTGTAAAGGTTAAGTTTTATTTTTTAGACAGATTTAACAAACAAGCGGTAAATAGTAAATAAATATTTGTGGTTATTTGTTGTTTATTTTTATTTTTTTAGTAGACAGATTTAACAAACAAGCGGTAAATATAAATAAATAGGTGTAAATTGGTTATCATCTCAAGGAAAGAGATTTTTATTTAATAATATTGAAATAAGTTTTATCTTAAAAAAAGGAGAAAAAATAATTTTTTTTGGTATAGTTGTTGAAATATATATTTAAATTTAAAATAATTTATTTGAATATAATCGTTAAAATGCATTTTTATATTTAAAATTTATTTGTATAATTGTTGAAAAAATTGCTTATTTAGTTTTTTTTTTGTTGTTGTTAATACAATTTTTATAAATATATGTTTAATTGGTTTGTTGTTTTTGTTTAAAAGAGGGTTTATCTGCATATTTAAATTAAAACCGTATTTATTTATTATTTATTGTATCGCGGGATAACTGGATACTTGAAGATATGTGCTCAAGGGATGTTTAGAGTGAATTATATACACGGCGCCATTAAGCAAGGGGATTTTAATAATGGAAGACCTCGGGATGTGTCGTGTAAGCTTGTTTAAATTTAATATCGTGTATTATATATATATATAAATTTATTTATATATATATTTATTGCTTTGTTTTAAATATATACTGTAAAGGTTAAGTTTTATTTTTTAGACAGATTTAACAAACAAGCGGTAAATAGTAAATAAATATTTGTGGTTATTTGTTGTTTATTTTTATTTTTTTAGTAGACAGATTTAACAAACAAGCGGTAAATATAAATAAATAGGTGTAAATTGGTTATCATCTCAAGGAAAGAGATTTTTATTTAATAATATTGAAATAAGTTTTATCTTAAAAAAAGGAGAAAAAATAATTTTTTTTGGTATAGTTGTTGAAATATATATTTAAATTTAAAATAATTTATTTGAATATAATCGTTAAAATGCATTTTTATATTTAAAATTTATTTGTATAATTGTTGAAAAAATTGCTTATTTAGTTTTTTTTTGTTGTTGTTAATACAATTTTTATAAATATATGTTTAATTGGTTTGTTGTTTTTGTTTAAAAGAGGGTTTATCTGCATATTTAAATTAAAACCGTATTTATTTATTATTTATTGTATCGCGGGATAACTGGATACTTGAAGATATGTGCTCAAGGGATGTTTAGAGTGAATTATATACACGGCGCCATTAAGCAAGGGGATTTTAATAATGGAAGACCTCGGGATGTGTCGTGTAAGCTTGTTTAAATTTAATATCGTGTATTATATATATATATAAATTTATTTATATATATATTTATTGCTTTGTTTTAAATATATACTGTAAAGGTTAAGTTTTATTTTTTAGACAGATTTAACAAACAAGCGGTAAATAGTAAATAAATATTTGTGGTTATTTGTTGTTTATTTTTATTTTTTTAGTAGACAGATTTAACAAACAAGCGGTAAATATAAATAAATAGGTGTAAATTGGTTATCATCTCAAGGAAAGAGATTTTTATTTAATAATATTGAAATAAGTTTTATCTTAAAAAAAGGAGAAAAAATAATTTTTTTTGGTATAGTTGTTGAAATATATATTTAAATTTAAAATAATTTATTTGAATATAATCGTTAAAATGCATTTTTATATTTAAAATTTATTTGTATAATTGTTGAAAAAATTGCTTATTTAGTTTTTTTTTGTTGTTGTTAATACAATTTTTATAAATATATGTTTAATTGGTTTGTTGTTTTTGTTTAAAAGAGGGTTTATCTGCATATTTAAATTAAAACCGTATTTATTTATTATTTATTGTATCGCGGGATAACTGGATACTTGAAGATATGTGCTCAAGGGATGTTTAGAGTGAATTATATACACGGCGCCATTAAGCAAGGGGATTTTAATAATGGAAGACCTCGGGATGTGTCGTGTAAGCTTGTTTAAATTTAATATCGTGTATTATATATATATATAAATTTATTTATATATATATTTATTGCTTTGTTTTAAATATATACTGTAAAGGTTAAGTTTTATTTTTTAGACAGATTTAACAAACAAGCGGTAAATAGTAAATAAATATTTGTGGTTATTTTTTAATAAATTAAGTTTAATTATTGGTGATCATCAGTATATAGAGTGATTAGTAGTGAGAAAATATATCCTTGAATAATACCAATTCCAATTTCGAAAATGAAATACCCTGTTTGGATGAGTAGTACTGTTGAGGAGATAATGTATGAAGATGATATTATTGATACAGTTAGGTAATCGCCGATTAGTGTTAAAATAATATGACCTGCTCTAATATTGGCTGCTAATCGAATAGATAGGGTGATAGGTCGAACTAGAATTCTTAATGATTCAATTACTGGTAGGAATGGAATTAAAAATGTTGGGGTCCCTAAAGGTAGTATTGAAGCTAGTCTTGAATATGGGTTGTTTATGTAAGATGATATAATTAAAGATAGTCATAAAGGTAGTGCTAAGACAAACGTTATAGCTAAATGTCTAGTTGTGCTAAAAACATATGGTAATAGTCCTAGTATATTAAAGTTAATAATGGTGATGAATAGTGATGAAATTATTAATCTAAATCCTCCTATATTTATTCTGTAAGATCGTGTAATTTGGATATTGATTGCTTGTTTTGGTAATGATATTAGGTTATTTATATTTGATGGGTTTACTCAATAAGATGAATTAATAAAGAATAAAGATCATAGTGATAAAAGTCAAGTGAGTATGTGTGCTGAAAATAATGTAGAGTTGTGGTCGTCAAAGGAAGAAAAGATATCAACTATCATTTATATTAAGGATTAATTTAAAATCATTTTCTAGATTAAAAGTCTAGTGCTTAATGTTCAGCCACTTAATAGTTTATATTATTATCTTTATTATTATGTTTATATAAAACTATTTATATAAATGAAATAATTTTATATTTAGTTAAATATATGAGGTGGTCGATTTAAGTCGGTAGATTGTAAATCTATGAATAAGTACATACTTTCTCATAATTTAATAGAGTAAGCTAAAGTATAAGCTGTTGGGTTCATACCCCAAAAATGAATTTTTATTCCTTTATTATTTTAGTAAAATTAGTTTAAATAAAAATAGTAAATTGTGGTTTTACAGATAGTGTTTTTTGACGTTATTTTACTATGTTTGGATTAATTGGTGTTGAATTAAGTTTTAGGGTGTTTTTATTTTTCTCCTTTTTTGTAATAAGTTTAATGATAATTTATTTGTGTTTGAATAATGTTTGTTTTATTTTTAGGTGAGAGTTGTTTAATTGTATAAGTAGAAGAGTCAGGTTTGATTTAATATTGGATTGGGTTAGATGTAGTTTTAGGGGGTTAGTTTGTTTTATTTCTGGGTGTGTCATGGTTTTTAGTTTGTCTTATATAAAAGGGGATTTGAATTATTTTCGTTTTAGTATTATAGTTATGTTGTTTGTTTTGTCTATAAATTTTTTGATTTTTATTCCTAGGTTAGTTTCTTTATTGCTTGGTTGGGATGGTTTAGGGTTGGTATCTTTTTGTCTTGTTATTTATTATCAAAATAGCAAGTCTTTAGCTGCTGGAATGTTGACTGTTTTAATGAATCGTATTGGTGATTGTTTTATTTTGGTTTCAATTTCAGTTTTATTGGTTTTAGGTCATTGAAATGTGTTGTGTTTTTGGGATTTTACTGGTTTTGAGCTAGTAAATTTTTTTATTATGGTTGCTGGTATAACTAAAAGTGCTCAGATTCCTTTTAGAAGTTGGCTTCCTGCGGCTATAGCTGCCCCTACCCCTGTTTCTGCTCTAGTTCATTCTTCTACTTTAGTTACTGCTGGGGTATATTTATTTATTCGTTTTTTTAATTATTTAATTGTTTATTATTGGTTTAGTGTATTTATGTTTTATATTTCTATTATAACTACTATTATATCTGGGGTTTGTGCCTTATATGAATATGATATAAAGAAAATTATTGCATTATCTACTCTTAGTCAATTAGGGGTGATAATAATATCTTTAAGATTAAATATACCTATGATGGCTTTATTTCATTTATATACTCATGCTATGTTTAAGGCTTTGTTATTTATGTGCGGTGGTAATATTATTCATTGTTTTATAGGAAATCAAGATATACGCCAGATTAATAATGTTTCTAGTTTATTGCCTGTTACTTGTATATTTTTAAATGTGGCTAATATGGCTTTGTGCGGTATGCCTTTCCTTGCTGGTTTTTATTCTAAAGATTTAATTATTGAGGGTCTTATTTTAGGCAATATAAATTTATTTATGCTTTTTTTAGGGTTGTTTGGTGTGTGTTTAACTGTCTTATATAGAATACGTTTTTCTTTTTTAATTATTTGAGGTAATAATAGGTCCCATGTTTATACTAATATTTCTGATAATGATGTGAATATAATTTTTGCTATAAGTATACTTGTTTTAGGGGCTTTATGAGGTGGTTGGTTTTTTCAGAATATGTTTAGGATGTTTGAATTGAATATTAATATACCTATTTTTATAAAGTTGTTTGTTCCTTTTTTAATTGTGTCTAGTGTTATTATATCTATTGGTCTTTGAGACGGTGGTTTTATTAAATTAAATTTAAATGTAATAACCTATATTAATAGAAGTATATGATTTTTAAGTAGATTTGTTTGTTATCCTTCTTTATTGGTTTTCAAAAAAATCTCTAATAGAAGACTAAAAATTGTAGACATAGGGTGATTTGAGATTTTAGGTGGTCAAGGTGTTTTTAGTCTAAATAAAATGGTTTTTTTTATCTTAGAGCATTGGTTGATGCTAATAATTAATTGTTATTTAATTGTTTTTATTTTTTTTATTGTTTGTTTTTAATATAAGGGTGTTTACCACCTAATTATGAGCCGAAATCATATATGATATATCATTTCTTATATATATATATATATATATATATATATATATATATATATATATATATATATATATATATATATATATATATATATATTTCATTTTTATAAAAATATAATTATAATATATTAGTGTTTGATTTGTTTAAATAGAAGTTTTGCTTATTATATTATGTAATTTGGCTTTGGTTATAATATAAATTTTTATTAAATTAATATATGTTAAGTTTAATTATATATGTTTTATTTATTTATTTATTGTATTTGGTTTGTTTAATATAAATTAAATATGTGAATATCATTTTTAGTATTTTATTATAATGATGGGAATAAATTACGCAGTATTTATTATTATACAATGAATGAGAGTTTGATATAGTTAATGTAATATAAAAGTGGTTAAATTGGTGCCAGC